>NC_092338.1:20442857-20747500 GCF_046630445.1 Rutidosis leptorrhynchoides
GACTTGAGAGTAACCAAGTCCATCGAACCTTGTCGCAAATTTCACAACTCGTCCCGGATTCTATTAAGGTCGGCTTGAGTCCGGTACTCCTTAAAGAATTCCTTTCTAAACTCTTCCCACGACAAGCTCATACATTGCTCTTCACCATACAATTGAATTTTATCATCCCACCACAACTTAGCCTCTTCACGCAACATACTAGAACCATATCTCGTTTTCTTTTCGGGAGGGCATTCACCGGTGCGGAAAGCCCCCTCGATGTCGGAGATCCAACATGTACTTTTCAACGGGTCTTTCACCCCATTAAACGTAGGAGGTTGAGCATCCTTGAAGTTCTTATAATGGAAGTCTCGCCTTCCATGTCCACCATTACCACCACCCCCTTCACCATGAGAATTAATGTTTCTAGCTTCGAATGCTTCTTCGATCGCGGCATTCATTCGTTCGTTGATTAACTCGGTTATTTGCTCATCAACCAATTCTTGGAAGACCTTTTTGACATCCGCGAGAAATCCCGCTTTTTGACTTTTAAAGAGGGCCTCAACCTTAGACGTGAAGTCGGAGTCTTCGCTCGTACCTCCGTTATCGGTATCGTACCCGTTTCTCATCTTCATTCTATAAAACGGAATAGGTTAGACAACAGAATAAACGAGAATGACATACGTACACCACACTGCCCCATCTTGCTCAATACTCGTCGTACATTGCTTGTTTAACACGATTTGCACCCGTAACAATGGTAGCTAGTCATTGTTACGCGAGCACGTCACATTAACTCGCTAGAACAACGTCTATCTCGCTTGATGATTTCAAACACAACACGAAACAATTATCATATAGTTAGTTCACCTAACCTAGGCACTAACCAAGCTCAGTCCGACCCGTATCCTACAAGTCCCGCATATAATTAAGCACACATAAAAGTCTAAGTCTAGGCACCTATCTCAAGTCGCCTAAATCCCTTAGATCATGCTCTGATACCACTTGAAACGACCCAATCCGTCTTTAACCCGAATTTTTTTTTTATATATATACCATTAGCATGCCACTTTAAAGGGTTACATAATGTCGACCGATTCATACAAAACGTTGACGTTCAACAAGTTTAAAGTTTACATAATAGGCACGAAGGCCCTTAATACAATGTGTTACAAGTTCGACCTTAAAATGATAGTTTTAAACCAAACGACACATGAGCATGGTTTGGGGCTAAACTACCCAAAACAATAGGCCGTCTTCCAAAAGCTTTGCCTACGCAACCAACATGGGAATATCTAATTCCCGGCAACCCCTTTCCCTTTCTCCACACTTGTACCTAAAAAGTAAACAACGAGAGGGGTAAGCAAAACGCTTAGTGAATGCAATAATTATACACATACATATATAACCTACTTACATGCAAACAATTACACAATTACCACATGCACGCTAGCAAACTAATTAGCATACCGTCGCAAAATAGAATGCTAAAACTCCAATATCACAAGCTAGCATGAAGTAATAGCATGTAGACCAAACTATATAATATGCTACACTACAACACATAACCATGGTTAACCAAAATCCAAAAGGGAACGATTCTCGCGAATGAACCGTTAGCCACACAGACGCCACTAGTATGCATCACTAGCCCCTTGAGTGGTATCGAACGCCCGAACTTTAAACCCACCCGTCACGTGAAATGTGGTATCGAACGCCCGAATTTAAATCCCACACTTCGCGCCCGCACACACATATGATGATAAGGTATCGAACGCCCGAACTTAAACTCATATCACATGTCAACATGATGTGGTATCGCACGCCCGAACTTAAATCCCACATCGCATTACGCACAAGTAAGTACATTACATACACACATGCATAATTATTCCACTCACCTTATCGCCTAGGTGATGATTATACAACTCCGCAAGCTTCAATGCAACGTACCTAGTATATTAAATACACAATCAACATACAAACTAGTTGGACTAGACACCAACACTTAACTCTTATGCATTTAATGACTTAATTGCATTAAATGACCCATTTGCACAAAACCGCCTATTCAAAGTCAAGACTATCATTAATCATTAAAAGCTAGTGATTAAAGTCCAATAACACCAACTAACACAAATTTGGGGTATTTTCATACCCATCTTGCCCACTAGGTCAACCCTTAACCATTTGACCCATTTTAAAGTCAAGACCCACAATCGGATCAAACTTGTACCCATTTGAAGTCTTTCACTGACACATAACTGTGTTAGTGCTTCAACAACACAATTAACCCCACAAACTTCAAATCACATGACTAAACCCTATATTACAAACCTTAGGGTTTCCAAACATCAAATTTACCCGAATTCGCCCATTTAACCCTAAAATGGGTCTTACAAGCTACACATGAACAAACCCTAGCTATAAATCAATTTGAACTCGAAACTCGGAGTTAAAACTTACCACTACCACCAAAACGTAGCTAGAGATGTAGGGAACGACTTTAAAACTTGAACTTAGGCAAGAATCGGTCTCCTTCTTCCCCAAAATGAGCTCTCTCTCTCTCTCTCTCTCTCAAAAACTCTAATTCTCTCTCTAGAATGAAAGTGTGTAAGTGAAAGAGTGAGAAATGAGATAAGGATAAGCCTTGGTCAGTTTTTATGGTCTCAAACCGTCCACAAAGTGAAAAGACCAAAACATCCCCAAAAATGCCCTTTAAAAACGAGCTGGAAATCAGATCTGACCACGTGTCGCGTTTCGCGAAAATTTGTCGCGTATCGCGACAACCAAAACGCGACAGGGTTAACCCGAACGCGACAGATTGGTCAGGGAGGGGATTTTTCATGGTGTCGCGTTTCAAACACACCTGTCGCATTCCGCGACGAACTGGAACGCTATACACTTCCTCAAAACACGATGGTTTGCCAGTTTACTCCAATTTCCAACGTTTAAACCATTTTCAATTGACCAAGGTTAAAGTTAAACATTCAAGAAATTAAATACGCAATTTGGACCATGTATGGGGAAAAACGGAGTGTTACATGAGAGATTAACACTTTATCTACACCGATTTCAACCCCTTTATAAAGTCCCTCCCTAATCGCCTTTTTGGTGAGTAGATTCAATCCTTCCGCCGCGATGATGAAAAGGAATGGAGAATGGATCCCCTTGTCTAACTCCACGTTCAATGTTGAATTCATCGATAGGGGAGCCATTAACAAGAATAGAGATTGAACTCGATTTAAGGCATGCATGTATCCATTTTCTCCACCGGTCACCGACCCCATCCGCTGCATTACATCTAGTAAAAAGTCTCAATTTAAACTATCGAAGGCCTTCTCGAAGTCTACTTTAAAAACAAGACTCTTCTTTCTATTTCTATTAAGGAATTCAATCGCTTTATTTGCAACAAGCGCGCTGTCAAGAATGTACCTACCTTTTATGAAAGCGTTTTGCTCGTTACCTATAAGATTAGGGATGATTTTTCGCATTCGAATCGATAGGACTTTCGCGAGAATTTTATAATAACTTCCTATCAAGCTAATGGGGCGATATTCATTAATTCCTACAGGATCCGACACTTTTGGTACGAGTGTGACAAACGACGCATTACAATCTTTTGAAATTTCACATTTATCCCAAAACCATTCGAGCGCTTTTAACAAGTCATTTTTTTATCAACATCCAATGCATCTTGAAGAATTTGAACTTGAATCCATCTGGGCCCGGCGCTTTAGAGCACCCACATTCGATAATGGCTTCAAGAACCTCCTTTTCCGTAAAAACTGACTCGAGGGCAGCAGCCTGCTCAACAGAAAGAGTGTAAGGCATTGGTAGATCAGCAATATCCTTCAATCTCAGGAGAAGCTATTCTTCGCGAACACTGTTATAAAATGTCACAAATCATATACATCCATCCAATGATGACAGTTTTCACATTTCAAAACCAAATTAGAATTTCCCTGGTTAACAACAATCATACAATACTCGCAAACATCATCGAAGGGGCGCTATATATATATAAATGATGTCTATACGCTTCACAATTCAAAGCTCGACCCCCACAAACCTACACGTATCTTTTTCTGTATTACAAACTGTATACTACAAACACAAATACACACACGCACAACTAATTCCACGCAACTTCAGGTGTATTAGTCCTGGCTCGAGCTTCAGCCAGTGAAACCGCCATGGCTAGCATCATTTGCTCTTCAAAGCTTTCCGGAACAATATTCCCCCCACCATGACCATTTTCATCATCATTTTGCACAGACTCAACATTTACGGCCCTCGAATTTTGCCGATACCCGTAACTGCCGTACGCAGTTTCAACCATCTCTTGTGAAACATCTTGTTGATCCATTTGCAGATGGGTATCAAGTGATAACCGTGTTGAGCTATTATGGTGGTCAGGATGATGATGATGATGATGATGTACATTGTATGTTGATGATACGTGCCCACCATAGTTGTAATTGGTTGATGATTCTGATACTCCTGTTTGCTGGCGTTCGGCTAGGGCAGCTATGGCGCATGCAAGACCACCAGAAGGTGATGACGATGAAGCTGATGATGATGATTCAGCTTGTGGGGCAATAGATGCTAAAGCGTGAACTTCGGTTGCGTATTTAGCTAACTGAGCAGCATCGCCATAGTTGGTATTATGGTGTTGGTGCTTGTTATCCTCCTACCATATAATCATCAGCATTCATGAACACCATTAGAGACCTTAATACGGTTTATGTGAAGAAAAAAAAAATTAGTCTAAAAAATTTTTAGGCAGCACACCAAGCCAAAAAGAAAATTTCCTGGCCTATAATTAGCTACATATAATAGATTTATTCATTACATTTATGCAATTAGCCCTTAAGATTAATATAAGAAAAATCATTTATTAAGTACCTGAAACGATAACCAGATAGCTTCCATGAGCATTATGTTTTCTGGATCAAGGTCAAACTCATCATCTCTGCATTTTACAACAAACAGACAGACAATTAAATTTTAAGAGTTAATAATAACTCGATGCATAACAAAAACTAGGTATGGTGCATCATGTTTATATTTTCAAACAAATAAGTTTATCTAGAAGATTATAGTTTTTTATTCATTGAATCCTCCAAATTAAAAATTAGTCTTCAAAGACTTCGTTGGTCAAAATACGGACTAAAGGCTACAGAGTAATAAAAATCAGAAAAAAAAAGCTTCTAACAAGTTCAGCAAGCACACGTCTTTCAAAACGTATTGAGTTCAAGAAACAATCACCCATGAAGCAACCAAAACATATCTGCTCCGACTCAAAACAACACTATCCTCTGATGTTGGTCAAAACAGGTAACATTAAGCATTTAAGCTACAGCCAAACGTCATGTGGGGTAGCCAGGTCGGTGTGCAAACACCTTTTTTCTTTTCTTCAGTTGTTGTATGTAATAATTAGTGCCTTAATATGACAAACAACCAATCCTAAAAGAAGATGACTAAGAACTTTACTATTATGGTTATGATCTAGCTTATGAAACAATGCAACTTGGATGTTTTATACAGTTTGGGTACACATTGACAAGTTGGTTGACTTTCGACCCATATGAGCTTTGAGCAATCACGTTAACTACTTCTCATACATAAACTACTCATTTGACCCTTTAGATACAAGTATAATCCAAATCAACCCATTCTCACATAAATAGGTCAACACCACTCAAACAACTCACTATCTATGACTATGATACCTCCATAATGGCACAATTCCTAACAAATCGTCCGCTTTTGACTTTTAGAGTCAACCATACCATCCTCACTTCACAACCGACACTCATTTTTTATTTATTCAGAAAATATAATGGCAATGTTTACAATAGGTACAGCATAAAAAAGTACAAAACTGATATTCAAGGGAATACAATAGCTCGGATAGCTTCATAATTACTTAATTAGCATAAACAGACATACAAAAAGACAAAAAAAATACTCACCTGTTCTCCCTAGAACATGAAGGATGTCTAACCGTTGCACCACCCTGATGCGGAACCGAAACAATTTCTTCACCATCAGATGATGTTGCTGCATATATATAAATAATAAATTTAAATTATTAATTATAAAGCTGAAAAACGGGGAAAAGTAAACCGAAATAAACATATTGCAAATTTCTAACACATACTTGCTCTGGAGTAATATTCGGTTTCACTCTGTTCATTAATCATGTTCGAAGAACTCGTCTCTTGTCTTTTTACCATCCGTTCCTCTTCATCTAAAATTTCTTGTTGTCTCATTCTTATTTTTGCTTCTATCACCCTTTGTTCTTCCTATAACATAATACGATAATAATACACATTAATATATATAATGAAAAAACAATGTAACAATCGACTAACTCTTGTGCACCGCTTATTGCTTACTATTTGCTCCTGCCCCTTTTCCTCTTTACTCTTTACGCCTCTATACTCCACGGCGTAATTCAACGTTTTACAAAAAGGGCATCTTAGTATCGTTAAGAATAACTAACGTAAAGCGCATAATTGACTGCACTAACTAAATAAAAAAGGAAGCAAACAATGAAAACAGTACAACAATAAGGATACTGTGTAGGACGTGTCGAATTAGGTGTCTTCATCTGCAGGAAACATTCTGATATATAAAACAACAAAATTGTTAAATAATCGAATCGCTCTCAATTATCCTCAATTTGACAACACGAATACACGCTATTTACCTGTACAAATGCCTTTCATGCAACATCTTGATCTATTTAGACTTGGGTAATACTGAAAATAGGAAATAAATGTATCAGATAATACATAATTCATAACAATTTCAATTCTGAATCAATAGTAATATTCCACTATAAACTAAATAGAATCCTTATACTTCAAGATACCAACTAATTCAATCACTGTCACAAATAATACTATTTAAACTTCGATAATTCAAATACAGAATTATAAACATTAAAAGCACAAACCAAGAAGCAAATAGGGCATTCTTCAAGATCACAACTGCAATCATCATCTCCAGGATAACAAGGAGCAAGTTTAGAATCAAGTATAAGCTTTCTAAGCTTCTTATGATCTACATCTTTATGTTGATACAACCCTTGAGGCCTTGTATACTTTTCATCAACTAACTGTCTTCTTCTACCCAACTTATTCCCCATTAATAATCACCCAAAAAAATTAAGACCCTTCAATTTTGCAACGAAACCCTAATTCCTAATTTCATTATCTACGATAAAAACTTCACAAATTCAAGAAACCGAGTTCTTAATTCAAGAAATCGTATACCCATAATAGCCTGCAAAACGAAGAGTAAGAAAGATGGAAACTCATTTTGTGGAAATCAGAAAAGAAATGAAATTGAAATATGGGAAGTTATTACAAGTTGATTTCAGGTGTGAAATGTTATTAACAAAATACCCGATTGAACAAAATCTTGAATTTATTGAAACAGATTGAAGATAGAAACCGAAAATTGATGAGGGGGTTTTGTCAAGGTATGGAGATCGAGAGATTTGTAGAGGAGAAGAGGGGACATGATCAGAACTTTCTCTGATTATATACGCGTGTGTGTACGTATATGTTTGTATGAGAGTGGGAATTTATAATTTAATTAAAGAAAATGATAATTATAAAAAATCATAAAATAAAAATGATAATTATAGCCGTCCCAAAAGGTTGGACCTGGTCAGCCCAGCATCCCGCCCACTTAGGCGGTGTTGGCAGCGAGCCGCTAAGGCCACTGCCCAGCTCCTTCGCCCGTCTTATTGTCTTTCTTTGAAATGTTTGTAGACGGATGTATATGTATATGTTACTTGTATTATTAGCATTAAAGCTTATAAACTCTTTAATTAAATAATTTAAGTGGATCCTAATTTATTTGAAAAAATATGTCACTATTAGTAGTGTTTAGTCAAGGGTTAATCCTGAAAAGGAAGTGCTGATGTGGCGTTGATGTGACAGCTAGTTCTAAGTCAGAAAACATGTCACTGTTTGAAGCACTCTTAGAGCATTCCCAATCATGACATTCTTCTTTATATTAGCGCACTGTCACATCAGCGCCACATTTCCTCATTTCCTATTCATCATTAACTCATCACAATTCACTCTAAATCATAACTTACCATCACATGAACCCATTTTATTAAAATAGATTAAATAAAAGAGTAAAAAAAAAATATTAAGTGTATGATCTATGCAATGGCCCATTCAACTTTTTATTAATTTTTAACTTACAATTCTCGTGATCTAGAAAGCAAAAAATTCACAAAATGCATCACAAATGTATATTGGCAAAAGATTGGCATTGTGCTGCCATTGGAGCCAACGATTGGCAATGAATATTGGCAATGGAAAGACTAGTTGTTGGAAGTGGTCTTATAAGAGCATTTCCAACGCTGTGGTGAATATCTCGTGGATGCTTCGTGTAACTTTTAACACCGATGGCAGCATCTCGTTTTTATCTAGCCAATTAATACTCGTGCACGGTTTCGTCGATGAATAGCATAACTCATCACGAGCTTAATGACTTTTTTTCTTTTTTTTTATTTAGTATTCTTTGATTATTTTTTCAAGTTATAGAAAAAGGTATATGTATATGTAGATACAAAGAAAGAGAAAGGAAAGAAGAAATAAGAAAGAGGAAGATGAAGTTGAAGTTGAATTTTTTAGTGTTTTGTTATAGTGGTGGGGTCCACCAAGTGTACTCCTTATTATTTAGATTTTTTATAACAAAAAATAATAATAATAATGGAGTAATAACAAACTAAATTACATACTGTAGTATTTATGTTTTTAAAATATCATTTTAATTTTTTTATTAATGTCGTATAATTTAAAATAATAATATAATAATAATAATAATAATAATTAATAATTAATAATTAATATTAATAATAAAAATAATGATTATGTGATGGTATGTCATGGTTGGGAATGAATTGTGATGAGTTAGTGATGAGAAGAAATGGAGAGAAAATAATGATGTGGCGCTGATGTGACAGTGTGTTAATATGAAAAAGAATGTCATGAATGGGAATGGTCTAACCCCTATATATAACTATGACTAAGCATTGTTTAGTGGTTAGAGTTTGTTATTGTTTTTCGAGCCTTGCAGTGTTTTGTGATTTTGATTGTATCTTTATTCGTCTTTTTCATCTTCTGATGATAAGACTTCGGTTGAATGTTATGGTTATTTTAGTATAAAAAAAAAAAAAAAAAAACTATGACTAACCATTTATAATATATATATGTATATATTATAAAATTATATATTTTCATGAATAAATTGAACTTCTTAATTAAAATATTAAAAATATTGAAAGTACATTTTATAATATAAATAAAAATAAACACTTTATAATAAATGCTTAAATGTAGTCTACGTTTAACATTCTCCTTTAATTACGAATTACTCGTAAATTACTACCGTAACTATACTTGACCTTTATCGTAACTTTAACGTAGGGTTGTTTAGTATTTGGTTTGAAACCGTTTAAACCGAATACTGAATCGATACCAAATCGAAATAACCAAACCGAATTTGTTATATGGTTTTCAGATCAAGCAAATTCAAAAATCGAATTTGCGCTTGGTTTTTTGTTTTGAAAAATCTAAATTTGGTTAACCGAAAACCGAATTCAATTTATACAATATTAAAAATATATTAAGTTATTAATATTATTGTAATTCCACGATTTGAAGTACCAATATTTAAAATTCGATCATGTGTATGGTTCAGGGATTTGAAATCCCGGAATTTTCAATACATAAAATGTAATAAGTAAACGTAAGCATAAACATACATGAACGTAAAACGTAGAACGTAAAACGTAAAACATAAAATGAAAAAGCAAAACACAAAAAGTAAACGTAAAACGTAAATTGAAAAGCGTATTGCATACATGTAAAACGTAAAACATGTTATAACAGATAACCGTAAAACGTATACATAACACGTAACCATAAAATTAACTTGTAAAACGTAAACATAAAACGTAAAGCGTAAATGTAACACGTAAAACCTAAACTAAAACGTAAACGTCAATCGTAAAACGTCAACCGTAAAACGCGGGACATAAAAAGTAAACGTAAAATGTAAATGTAAACGTAAAATCGTAAAACGTAAACTGTAAAAAGTAAACTGTAAAAAGTAAACTGTACAACGTAAACCGTAAAACGTAAACGAAGAATTATAAAAACAAAGTATTTGAAAAATGAATTTCAAAATCTTTCACTAATACATAGGATTTTGAAATCTCATTTCCATGTGATTTTGAACTCCAAGTTAATTCAAATACTATAACCAAATAATGGATTTAGTGACTTTTGAAATGCAAATTCTACCAAATCTTTACAAATTTCACGAACCAAACACCATATAAAGTAATTATTTATTATGTGATGTAGACATGTAGTTTACATCAAAAATTATTGTTTTACACTACCTAAGACCAATTATAACAATGGAAGACCCACGGTTTAAGAACAAACGTTGACTAAAACCCACGCCTCCAAATGGGGTAACAAGGCGTGGCTTTGGTTGTGGGTGCGAGCGTGGGTCAGAATCCCATAGGAATACTCACTGGCAATGGCGAGTCCATGATCAAAACCAAATGGGGTCAAAAAAAAGTTTTTCAAAGCTAATTATATTTTTAGGATATTTTAGTGGTTGTTTACCTCCAAAAAACCATAAATTTAAAAATGTATGAGGTCTTATAGTTAAATTTAGTGATGTCCTATAAAATTTGATGTGACGACCCGAAAATTTCCGATCAAATTTAAACTTAATCTTTATATGTTTCCGACACGATAAGCAAAGTCTGTAATGTTGGGTCTCAAAAATTTTGGAACAATGTTCATATATTCATTTGACCTTCGACCAGTTCCGACGATTCACGAACGATTAATTATAACTTGATGTGTATATATATATATATATATATATATATATATATATATATATATATATATATAATAATTAGAAATATAAATTTAAATATTGTATGTTGTTGCTACCAACATTTATCTATGTAAAATAAAACAAAATATAATAATTATTATTTAAAACATATCTATATATATAAGTATATAAAAAAAATAAAAAATATTTAATGATTGTAATACTCGTTGTACGTTTCGATTATTATTTAGAGAAATTTATTATACGACTTAATAACATTAACAAAGTATTAAAAGTATAAAGTTATATTTATTCGTTTTAGATAAACACCTACATAATAAAATGTACTTATATATATATATATTTCGAATTATTTAACAAACGATACTAGTATTCGATTACTGACTCGATTGATATCTAAATAAGTTAATTAGAATATTTGTCAAGTAGAGTAAACGCTGGTACGTAAATGATTCATATCAAGATGTGTTATCATATAATAATAATAACTAAATTTAAGTACAAGCTAAGAAAATAAAAGATATATTATTTTAATTATAATTGCTAAAACTAAAATTTGTATTAATAATATTATAAAATTTTTTTATCCGATATGCACCAGTAAAATGATTAATATTACTGATAATTCTATTATTATTATTATTATTATTATTATTAGTTCCATTATTACTAATAAAATTAATATTAAATATTAATGTTTATATAATAAATGTCATTATGTTCTTTATATAATTAATATACAAAAATATATATACAATCGATATATATTGATACAGATTAGATATATATAGATACAAAAACATAAATACGATTAATTATATATATATAATTATTGTAATATGCATATATAAATACAGATATAAAATCGATATATATAAATAAATATGGATATACATATAATATACAGTTAAATATTTATATAGTTATTATATATATATATATATATATATATATATATATATATATATATATATATATATATATATATATATATATATATAAACAATTATAATACGAACGATTGCATATTCAAAACGATACAGAAAATTCGTATTCAATTGTCCATCGCTATCCTTCTGTTTGTAAATTGATTTTCCTGTCTTCAATCACGATTTCAAACAACTAGTTAACATCCAAATTCTGTTAGGAGTCTTGATCATCCTTATTTTTTATTATTCTTTTGGTACCTGATGGAATAAAATTGTCGACCAACTCCAGCTAGCAAACAACGATGAATAAGCTAAATTGAGTTTAGGTACATCTGTTAACCCTAAATGACACTCTACTAAAATCAATTCGAGCAAAAACATACAAAGTTTTTTTTTTATTTTCTTTTTTACGCTCTGTTATTTCACTTTATAGCCAAATCACAAAATCGAATGAATTCTTAAAATGTAACAATGCTAGTCTGTTAAAAATCTTTCCTTCGAACTAACTGCAAGAATTCAGGGTCCAATTTTTCTTATGGGCATTTAATTTTGGAGTCAAAGTTTAGTTTTAAAAAGTCAATGAATTTGTTCTTGAAGAAATTTGGATTCGTATTTGTGTTTCAACTTCAATTAACGATTCCAATAGTTTTTAATGATGATTTGCAACCATTTTCATGTATAGATCATTAGCTGTAATAGTCTTAAAATTTAAAAATCAATCTCGTGTTCTTCATTATTATACAGCGACTGTTTTTTTTTATTTTTCTTATTTTTTTTTTGTGTTGGCTATTAATTTGGAAATAAATGAGGGTTGTGTAAATTCGAATTAATAGACTTAAATCCAAACTCAAACTCGTTTTTGCATTTGCAAGTTGTTCCTGTCGAGTGTAACTGAGGAAGGAGAAGAAGATAGGTAACAGGTTATACGGGTTATATATAATCAGATAGGTTTATAAAACAGAAAATGGGCCATGGCCTGAATGGTTAAGGAGTATTCGGGTATGCGAGGAGTCGGGGGTTCGAGCCTTGTATGTGACAAATTGTTTTTAGAGGCTTACACTTTGAGGTAGTCATTATATTTTTATTATTATTACATCCTTTTTATTATTATTGTATTTATTATTTTTACTATGATCATTATTATAAATTGTTATTATGGTTATCATGTTAGATGTTATTAATAACAAAATGATTATTAATATGATTTATAATATTATCATTATTATTACTAGTATTATCATTTAAAAATTATTAGTACTATCATCACTAATAATAATAATAATAATAATAATAATAATAATATTATTATTATTATTATTATTATTATTATTATTATTATTATTATTATTATTATTATTATTATTATTATTATTATAGAATTGTTATTGTTAGTATTAGAATTATCATTTAACATTTATATTAGTATTATTAGTATTATGTTCATAAATATTAGTACCGGTATCGTTCTATAAATATTAGTATTATTATTGTTATTATTAACAAAAGTATTATTAATATGATTACCATTTTGTTATCACCAAAACTATATTATTATTATCATTTCTACTACTAGTACCATTATTATTATTACTATTATTATTACTATAATTAATATTATTATCGATATTTTTATATTTAATACTATCATTACAATCATATACAATCTTTATTACTACTATTAAAATTATTTTACCAGATAAGTATGTTGTATATAAAACTATACTTATAAGTGCTATTACATATAAGTAGGTAATAATCATATTAACAATTTTTATGTAAATATTCATATATAACAAATTAGGTAGTCTTAATGTAATACTAATCAAACATATATATTAATATAACTATATATAAATACTAATCAAATTAAATATGTACACAAATTATATATATATATATATATATATATATATATATATATATATATATATAATGTAATGTAAGGATATAATATATGAATTTGTTCAATTACGATTATATGTATTAATATACATATGAATTATATAGGTTCGTGAATCCGAGGCTAACCCTGCATTGTTCAATATAGTTATATGTATTTTTACTACAAAATACAGTATGGTGAGTTTCATTTGCCTTTTTACCCTTTATATTTTTGGGCTGAGAATACATGCGCAATATTTATAAATGTTTTACAAAATAAACACAAGTACGTGAAACTATATTCTATGGTTGAATTATCGAAATCGAATATGCCCCTTTTTATTAAGTCTGGTAATCTAAGAATTAGGGAACAAACACCCTAATTGACGCGGATCCTAAAGATAGATCTATTGGGCCCAACAAGCCCCATCCAAAGCACCAGATGCTTTAGTACTTTGAAATTTATATCATGTCCGAAGGAGGATCCCGGGATGATGGGGATATTCTTATATGTATATTGTGAATGTCGGTTACCAGGTGTTCAATCCATATGAATGATATTTTTGTCTCTATGCATGAGACGTATGTTCATGAGAAATGGAAATATGAAATCTTGTGGTCTATTAAAATTATGAAATGGTTATTTATGTTAAACTAATGAACTCACCAACCTTTTGGTTGACACTTTAAAGCATGTTTATTCTCAGGTACGAAAGAAATCTTCCGCTGTGCATTTGCTCATCTTAGAGATATTACTTGGAGTCATTCATGACATATTTCAAAAGACGTTGCATTCGAGTCGTTGAGTTCATCAAGATTATTATTATTAAGTCAATTATAGTAAGATATATTACGAAATTGTATGCATGTTGTCAACTTTCGATGTAATGAAAGATTGTCTTTTCAAAAACGAATGCAATGTTTGTAAAATGTATCATATAGAGGTCAAGTACCTCGCGATGTAATCAACTGTTGTGAATCGTTTATAATCGATATGGACTTCGTCCGGATGGATTAGGACGGGTCTCTACATTTGAAGTGTACAACGTATAAAAATTTCTATTGTAGTGAGGTCAAAGGACCCACACCTTCAGGGGTAGACTCGCCTCTGCTCACGGGTGTGGTCTTACATGATACATATACAAATTTTATATAATTTCTAAAATATTATTTTAAAATTCATTTTACTACTATACCAATTATATTTTTACACAACATCACACACTTTTTACCTACATTCTCAATTCACATCACGAATACTTCACATTAAAAAAAGAATTGTAATATCCACCATCATTTTTACTACATCTATCATAACTATGTATTAACCAAATTATACGGTACAGTATTTTAATGAATAGGTGATAGTGAATGTAGTAAAAGTAGTGGTGACCATCCCATTAAAAATTAACACTCCCCTAGTTAATACTCCATCTGTCTCACAATAAGTGTCCACTGTTGATTTTTCAAAGTTAAATTTTCTCAACTTTGAATGTAAATATATTTATTTGTGTTATATAATATTTGATAAAAATTATGTGAATGAAAACATATTTGAAAACTCAATTCATTCATATAATTTTTATCAAATACTCCATCCGTCCCAAATCTATTGTCTCTAGACAAAAAACACACGTTTAAGAAAAGTACCTGACACATGTACTTTTTCGTTAACTTTTTAGTTTTACCCCTTATTTTTTACCTTTCTTTTTGTCTTATATGTATAAAGTAGGGGCACAATTGAAATTTATCACATTATTTCTTTTCATTTATGGAAGTGGACAATTAATTTGAAATATTCAAAAAAAGAATAGTGGACAATAGATATGAGACGGAGGAAATATTATATAATACGAATACAAATATTCACGGTTAAAGTTAAGAAAATTTGACTTTGAAAAGTTAATAGTAAACATTTATTGTCAGATGGATGAACTAATTAATAAAAACATCAAGAAAAAAAAAACAAAAAAACTCACACAGCCAACCATTACAAATGATTTAAAATACGTTAAAAGAGGAGAGTAGAGAGAGCAAGTAAAGAATTGGAGAGGGGATTAATATATCCACGCTCCTTTTTTAGATGCGTGTACGTTACCTTTGCTTTCTTCACAAAACACAATTACTTGATTCTTCCACTTATCTTTTATTCTTCCTCTGTACATCACTTCTCTATTTCTATTCTTATTTTATATTTTAATTTTATTTATTATCGCATTAAACCTGTATTACAAATGGATTTTAATCGGAAAGTGGTTTTTGTTATAGTGGTCAAAAAGGATTATCAAAAAACTATTACTATAAGAAGTTTTAACAATATTGTAACAAATATACATGTAAGAAAAAATAAAATTTCTATTACTATAGTTTAGTAGAACTCAAATATACAATTTCTTAGTTGCGAATATTATTTAGTTCTATTTCTGATTAGTAGGTAAAAACAAAAATGGTGGTGCATTTGAAATATAAACTTCAAAACTATGCTAGATTAACATTTCATATAGAAGTTAAGTACTTCGATTAAGAAGAATATTAGGGTTTAAGTTTAAATATTCTATAACTTAATTTCTTATGAATAAAACAAAATTATAATAATAAATATTCATATTCATATCAAATATAAATAACAGAATTTAGTAATAAACATGAATATTTATATTTATATACAATTAATTCAAATGACTTTAAGAGTATCCTTTAATTTAATGTATAAGTAAGTATAAAAATTAAGATTAACTAACAAAATAAGCATGAACATAAAAATTAAAATTAAAATTAAAAAAAAAACCCTAAACCCTAAACCGTTTGTGTTAAAAACTTAATCTAAATCCTAAATCTAAACCCTAAACCTTAAATTTCTAAACCCTAATTTCTAAACCCTCAAAATACGCTCGAAAAATACGATAATTGTTATATATTATTTCTTTGAGCGTTTTCCCACCAAAATAAAAACATTTATCACAAAATGTCTTTATTAAATGTTCATATTTTCATTCAATCTATAATGTTCGTGAACATTTTCAAAAAAAATGAATATATATATATATATATATATATATATATATATATATATATATATATATATATATATATTGGTAGGATAAAGGGGGAAATAACCAATCGGGAGGAAGCGGAGGGGAAGCAAATTTTTTTTTTTTCGTTTTTTTTAAAAACTTTGTTCACGAACATTATAGATTGGATGAAAATATGAACATTTAATAAAGACACTTTGTGATAAATGTTTTTATTTTGGCGGGAAAACGCTCGAAGAATTAATATATAACAATTATCGTGTTTTTCAAGCGTATGTTGAGGTTTTAGATATTAGGGTTTAGAAATTTAGGGTTTAGAGTTTAGATTTAGGATTTAGATTGAGTTTTTAACACGAACGGTTTAGAGTTTTTAGTTTAGGGTTTTGGGTCTTGGGTCTTGGGACTAAACTCAAAACACTAAACCCTAAACCCTAAACTCTAAACTCTAAAGCGGGCTAAATTTTGACAAAAAGTACTTTACAAAACATGAAAAAAAAATGTTAACATTTTTCACGATCAATATTATCTTGAATGTTATTTTTATCGATCGTTTTCCCGCCTAAATAATAAAATTCATCACGAAGTGTCTTTTTTAAATGTTTATATTTTCGTGTGATCTTGATGCCTGAAATTTTATTTCCAAAAACGAAAAAAAAAAAATTTGCTTCCTCCCGCTTCTCCTCGATTCGTTACTTTCTGCCCCTATATATATATATATATATATATATATATATATATATATATATTCAATTGTAAGACTAAATTTATAACTTAGAAGTATTTGTAATCCAATTGATATTTTAAAGTATCATTATCATATGGGTACGAAACGTGCACACTAATATTTCCTAAATTGTCAAAGCATGAACATTTGCAATCAAGGATCACGTGACCTTAAATGTCGTTGTAGTTAATGTTATATTTCTTTGTGAGTATCGTCTCTCTTTGAATTAGCGAGGAAACTACAATGAACGATTAGATTAACTTCCTCAATTAGTTATTCGTCATTGATTGTTATAAATTAGTCAACTTTTCTAACAATCATACACTCAAAGTTTAAACTTCGAGGCTAGCAAAGTAACGAGATGTCTAAGACCATTCGTAATGGTGATCGGTGTCACTTTTGGTGTCACTTACTTTTTTGCACTTTTTTGCTGAGTATGACGTGTTACTTTTCTGAGTGGAGTAGTGGTGGTGTTACTTTTCTGGTGTTACTTTTAGTGAAATGCTGAGGTGACATTTTATTTTACTTTTTTCTGTTTTATTTAATTTTATTTATATTATTTATATTTTTTTCAAATGACAAACATATATTAAATAAAAAACACATATTATTAATACCATTACTAATAAATAAAATACATAATTAAAATTTCTAATAAAGAAAAATTACATTTATTAAAAATACTACAAAAGAAAAATTACATTTATTAAAATTCATAAAGACCTACAAACATAAACTACTGATCGGCATTAGACGGGAAGTTGTATGCACCTATTTGGCTACGAACTTACTTTTTTAGATTTTGAAGATGTATCTTATCTTTGAGGTCTTCCAATGTTGCCGCTGATCTCCCCAACAAATCTATGTGTGCTAACGCGGTTTTCATTTTAACATACTCATTGAATTTGTTATGCGAGTCTATTTTTATTGATGCCACTTCTTCCATTTTGTCCATAAAATCTTCAACCCTTGACGAACTCGAACTTTTACCTCGAGAAGACGCTCCCGAGTCCGAAGAAGTCGTAGTCTTTTGTGCTTTCTTAGCCTTATCGCGTCCGATTGGACGCGTCATCTGTACGTCCCCAAACAACTCCGCCTCAAAGTCTTGAGAGAGGCTTATCGGGTCTCCTTGAGTTTCACCAACAACCGCCTCAAAGTCTTCCCGATCGCGAATAACCGGAACTTTTGGCAAGTTCCACTTTGGATGTTGTTTCAAGAAATAAAAGGCATCCTTCATATTAAAACTTTTACCATAAGTATTAAAATATGATTGCGCCGCGTCTTTGAAAATGTCATCGTCATTTGCACCACTGCGCCAATTATCTTTTATATCATTGAAAATTGGTAAAAACTCCGTACAAGCTTGTTAACCCCTCGCCATTTCGAAGATAAAGAATCCTCATTTCGGAACCATCCATATTCATTATTATTAAACTTATCCATAACCGACCCCCAAAAAGTATTACCCTTTTGGCCTCGACCAACAATTGGATTCTCCGACGTGTCGCAAAAACACTCCGCCAACCATACAAGCTCTTTCGTCGACCACGATTTTTATGGTTTTTGCCGCGAACTAGTTTCCTCAACCGCTTTCCCTGTTAATAAATATGTTAATAAATATATATGTATATAGTTATAGTATATAATTATACTATTAATACTAACAGTTAATAAATATACTAGTTAAAGACCAGCGATTTCGTGAATTTTATGAAATGATGATATATTAAGATAGTCTTCCACATAATAACACAAAAAGTTTAAATGTGCAAAAATATAAAAAAAAAAAAACTTGGTCAAAATAAAGTAAGAGACTTAAGTTCGAAAGTAGTAGTAATTAAAAATTCGTATCTGCTAATAGGTTCAACGTATAAAGTTGCAGCAGGTGATAATGTAACTTTTTGATGTTTTTCTCAATTCTTCAGTGTAGTTTCCCACAAATTCGTTAACGTCGTTAATCTTTTGAGGTAGTCATAATTTGTGAATAATGTAAAAGCTTGTTGTCTTGTGGTGAGTATCTTTTGGATCTCCGACAAAGCCTTTTCACATAATTGGTTTCATCCAAACCCTTCAGCCCAATTCATTCAGGTAGGGTTATATCAAGCACTTGCTTCTCCAGCAGTTGAAATTTATATCAAGGTGAACTTGATGTCAATGTCTACACAACGACCACTAACCAACAACATAGTACTTAAACATGACTGCAATCCAGATATCATACACCAATGATCTCACGGGATTATTGTAGATAACATTGTCACATAAACTAAGAACATTAACCCCAAATTGCACTTTTGTACTCAAAGTGATTCGATATGCAACCTGTTTAGTCACGTATCATATCAACACAATTTTCTCATTTTAATTCGCACTCAATCATTTGATTGTTCCTATTTGAGGCTTTATATATTTAAAAAAAAAAAAATTGACCACTTGCATGTAAATGGGTTCAAATTACCACCTATCTAAACGTGAAGCGTATGACTTGAAATATATGGAATATATACCATTTGACTTTCCATCTGGAGCAGGAATAACTTTCCAGGACTCGAGTCCTATATGTTGGATAAGAAGCATAAAAAGTTAGATCATAAAAAGAAATTAGACACCAACACTCAAGTCCTATATGTACGAAAATCAGTCTTGACCCATTAAGTTCTTCATGAACCAATGACCTACATTAAAGGTGCAAGAAACGTATGGATAAAAGACACTAACACTAAATAAAAAGAAATTAGACTTTTATATGCATATCTTCTTAAATGCTCATAAAAAGTTTACACTTATAATCTCCAATGGGTTGACTTCAATCTTTATTAAAAACTTCAGTGATGAAATATTTTCTTAATATATTAGAAACAACATAGCCATTACATAAAAATAGTATCCTTCTAAACTTACCCATCTTTGATGATTCCAAAATCCACTTTTCCTATCGGTGATAAAGAATACTTCACCTGCAGTGAAAAAAAAAAAAGCTAACCTGGTTAGATACAGAAACAATTCAAATCTTATCTTGATTGTGCCATGAAATTCAAAAAGGTGTATATATAACGGTGAATTAACCTTCATCAGACCACTTTGGTTCAGTTAGAGATTCTATTATTGTAGGATCACCCCCAGCAACACATACACGTTCGTAGACATCTCTGTAGAATAAAAAAAATAGCATAATATGGTAGAAAGATACACACACATATGGATACGTACCAGTTAGACAATATACCTATTATCTAATTATGAATTTATTTAATTACATTATCACAATTCTAATGCGAGTAACCCATTAGTGACTCACATCAGAAGAAGAATCAACAGAAAGATGTAGCTGACATGAAATTTTGTATTTTCATCTCTATTACATATAATGTATGTTGAAATTTTATCATTAAAATTGACTCAGCAATGAGAAATGTCTATATTACCCTTATATAATTACTTCACCGTTACAACATGTCAATAATCTCAAAATTCATATCCCATAATAATAAAAATTTGATTTAAGGACTGTAAAGCCTTGAAGCTTCTTTGGACAATACATTGGTCCTTAATCACGATTAAGGACTTGCACATGATCGGACAAAAAGCGAAGTGTATGTTTACCCGCTTTCTGAAATTGGACAATACATTTTTAAAATGGTTATTGGTTACAAATTCATTGAAGCTTCTTTTACGAATCAAAGAAAAAGTGAAGTGTATGTTTACCCGCTTTCTGAAATATAGACGACCCACAGTTCCGATCTATCCCATGGCATGTTAGGGTGTCCACATTCAATCCACGCCAACTTTCTACCCTTAGGATCCAGTCTCGGATTTGCGTAAAAATCATTTCCACCAACTAAAACTTTAGGTTCTGCATGACAGGATATAAACGATTTGAGTGTTAACTTTTATTAAAATTAAACTTGGGAGGGCACTGAGAGCAAAACCTATAAATGGTTGTTTAAACCCATTTATGAGCGAGTCAATTAACAAATGGGTCGAATAACAAAACTTTTCTAGAAGATGAACATGTCAAATGGTCCAAATGGGTCGAATATGCTTTGTTCCTCTGTACTGTTCTTTGATTTGGAAAATAATGATAAATAATAATATGAATAATTGCATTGAAACTTATATAAAATAAAACAAACATATATTTATTGGATGGACGAAGAAAAAAATGGTACAAAAAAAACTGGCCTGAATGCTCAGAGAGTGAAAAACCTAAGACTGACAAATTTAGTTTTGTATCTTTTTAAACATGTCAATATAGACCTAAAAAACATGGTAGTGATTCATGTTGATCATTTAGATCCAATTAGTCAAAACCCTTCAACTGTTTTAACCAAATGTTACAAATAAAATTTTGGCTAAATTAAGACTCAAAACAATAAAAGAGGTAACTTTTTTAACCAAATGATTTACATTAGTCACAAAGTCAACATTAGTCAACAAGTTTGTAAAAGAAGCTGGCATTGATGCTTAGAGAGCTGAAAAACATAAGAATGACCAAATGAGTTTTCTCTCTTTTTAAACATGTCTGCTAGGTGAAAAATCAAAGACTGATTAAATGAGTTTTGTATCTTTATAAACATGCCAATATAGACCTAAAAAACATGGTAGTCATTCATGGTGGTCATTTAGATCCAATTAGTCAAAACCCTTCAACTGTTCTAACCAAATGTTTCAAATAAATTTTTGGCTAAATTTAGACACAAAATAATAAAAGAGGAAAAACAATAGTAAAGAAGAAGACAAAATTAGTCATTGTAAGTCATCCAAACAAAATGTGACCGAATCAACATGTACTTAGTTAGACCAATTTCAACTCAACCCATTTTGACCCATTACCTAATACATGTGGGAGGTTAGACCTAAAAAACATGGTAGTCATTCATGGTGGTCATTTAGATCCAATTTGTCAAAACCCTTAAACAGTTTTAACCAAAACTTACAAATAAAATTTTGGCGAAATTTAGACCCAGAACATTAAAAGAGGTAACTTTTTTAACTATATGATTTACATTATTCCAAAAGTCAACATCAGTCAACAAGTTTCTAAAACACAAAACCAATTCCTCTTGTGAAGAATAATACTGTTGTTTGGTTTTAAATTGCTATTTCACTTGCTATTATCAAAATCCTATTAACTATATCTAAACCCAAAAATCTAAACCCCAAACCCTAAATCTAAACCCAAAACCATAAACCCTAAACCTAAACTCTAAACCCTAAAATCTAAACCCTAAACCCTAGCCTAAACCTAAACTCAAAAGCCTAAACCTAAACCCTAAAATCTAAACCCTAAACCCTAAATCTAAACTCTAAACCCAAAACTATAAACCCTAAAATCTAAACCCTAAACCCTAACCTAAATCCTAAATCTAAACCCAAATCCCTAAACCTAAACTCTAAACCCTAAAATCTAAACCCTAAACCCTAAAATCTAAACCCTAAACTCTAAACCCTAAACCCTAACTTAAACCCCAAATCTAAACCTCAACCCTAAACCTAAATTCTAAACCCTATAATCTAAACCCTAAACCTTAACCTAAACCCTAACATAAACTCTAAACCCTAAAATCTAAACCCTAAGTTTAAACCTTAAACCCTAAACCCTAAACCTAATCTCTAAACCCTAAAATCTAAACCATAAATCCTAACCTAGAATCTAAACCCTAACCTAAAAAGAAATAATATATTCAAAAGGGTGGTGAACAAATAATACCAACTCCACAAGCTTCTTCTAATTATTTGATATTCTAAATCTTCTGAAGCTCAAGAATCCCTTGCAAACATGATTAAAAAAACAATCCCAATTTTATGTTCTCTGCAAAGACATCGAAACATTCATTATTATTAATATTTGTTTATGATTCTTTAAAAAAAAATAAGAACAATTGTAACAGTCTCAAGCATATGTTATTCCAAACTATTGCAACCTCAATTGAAACTGTATTATTTTTGAACACGTTCTCAAACCCCGCACAGCATAACTATACAAATAATTATGATCCAACACTAAAACCTACGAAGAACAATACGATTCAATCGTTATGTCACTAGAATTCTGTTAAATAATCAATATATTGAACGATGATGAAAGTTATAATGATTATGAATTGTACCTGTAAAATGTTATAATACATCTAATAAAGTTGTAGTAAAAAACATAAGTGAACTTCGTATATCAGTTATAGTCAAGTGGACAGAATTGTTGGGAAATTACGGTCTCACTAATTCCCACCACCCAGCCCAACAATAATAGTAAAGAAATAAGAACAATACACAACACAAGATTTAACGTGGAAACTCCAAAACAGGAGAAAAATCACCGGCCCCCAAAGAGAGAAATACACTATATCACAAATTGTTACAATGATATAGACGACTCTCTTAAGCCAACTACACTCTCCAAAATATTTAACTAATACTACTCTCAAACAAGAGTAAGAAAGAAAGAAATAATCAAATACTTAAAGTGTATTGATTGGTGCGATTTAGAATGAAGACTTAGCCCCTCTTATATAACCAAGTCACTCACCCCTCACATCTTCCTCCCACCAATGTGGGATAAACATATCTTCTACTAGCCAAAATAAACCAACAAATCTCCACCTTTTGGATAGAAGAAGATAACCATGCTTCCACATTGCAAGGATAACCGATGTAGACGCTTCCTCGACGACAATTTCAAGATCCTCATCTTCATGCCGTTGACATTATCTCCCAAGAGACAAAACTTGCATCTTCATCGAACATTGTCTAAACCGACAATCATTGTCATCACAGACAATCATAACTCTTAACAAGAATTATCATACTCCACCATAAAGAGTATAGCACTTAGAATATCGCATTCCAAGCATTTCACCTCGGCACATGTTGTTGAACAACCAGCTGAAACTTTATGGTGCAACTTCCCTGTTTGGCTTTCCCGAAAGTCCCATCAGCTACAACATTAGTTTTCACCACACAACCTGCATCAACGTCAAAGCAATGCCCATGTGTAATTGTGGAACCGCTAACGAACATCCCTTTCCACGGTGGTGCGGACACACCATGAGGATGACGTGACTTCAGAGGAATTCGTCACTCTCCGTAACAACGGAGACAATGTTAGCATCTTTGGAGCCATTTGCCGGATTAGCTCCACCGGGACAATTAACCCTTACATGCCCAGTCTTCCCGCACTTCCAGCATGTCAGATTCTTTCTAGAGTTTCTCTTCTGCCTATCCGAACACAACAGTACCGTAGCTTCTGATGACGAGACCCCGTTACCTTCCAATCTTTTCTCCTCGGATAGGAGCTTGCTAGTAACATCTTCAAACTTCAACGTTTCTTTCCCGTACATTAGAATAGGTTTCATGTGCTCATAGGACGATGATAAAGATAATATCAACCTCAAAGCTTTATCTTCATCATCCGTTTTAACTCCAATAGCCTCCAGTTCCGAAACAATACCGTTAAGAATACTTAGATGATCTGAAATCTTTGAACCCCCATCCATACGCAGAGTATGAAATTGTTCTTTAAGACACAACCGATTTGAGATGCCCTTGCCCTGGTACAACTGCTCTAGTTTAACCCAAAGCTCATTTGCCGTTGATAACCCGTGCACATTTGCAAGCACGTTCTTTGCAAGACACAAACGAATCGCACTTGCTGCCCTCAAATCCATATCATCCCATTCTTCTTCATCGAACTTACTGCTAGAATCACTGCCTGAAACAAAGGTGGGTTTACCTTTCAATGCCTTGTGTAACCCGGACTGAATCAACACATCCTTGACTTGAACCTGCCATAAGCCAAAATTGATCCTCCCATCAAATTTCTCTACATCAAACCTCATTGGACTGAACTTCGA
The DNA here is from genome assembly GCF_046630445.1 of Rutidosis leptorrhynchoides. Lineage (NCBI taxonomy): Eukaryota > Viridiplantae > Streptophyta > Magnoliopsida > Asterales > Asteraceae > Rutidosis > Rutidosis leptorrhynchoides. The sequence continues at coordinate 20,468,173 of NC_092338.1, forward strand.
CATCGTATACGTATCCTATAAACAACACTTTCTCTGATTTTGCTCACGTTTCGAATAGCCAAAAGATGTAGCAGGTAGCCAGGACCCTTTAAATCGGAAATCCACAACTAGGCCACTAACAAATCCAACTCTTACTACGAATCAGAAAAAATATTGTCTAACCAGATACCCTATACGATCAATAGAACTCGTTTCTGATGTGGACGATCCACTCCCGTGGCAACCACAGAGCATACTCCGACTCCTATAACCGAGACCCTCGTCAAACCTGACGCTCTGATACCAGTTGTTGGGAAATTACGGTCTCACTAATTCCCACCACCCAGCCCAACAATAATAGTAAAGAAATAAGAACAATACACAACACAAGATTTAACGTGGAAACTCCAAAACAGGAGAAAAATCACCGGCCCCCAAAGAGAGAAATACACTATATCACAAATTGTTACAATGATATAGACGACTCTCTTAAGCCAACTACACTCTCCAAAATATTTAACTAATACTACTCTCAAACAAGAGTAAGAAAGAAAGAAATAATCAAATACTTAAAGTGTATTGATTGGTGCGATTTAGAATGAAGACTTAGCCCCTCTTATATAACCAAGTCACTCACCCCTCACATCTTCCTCCCACCAATGTGGGATAAACATATCTTCTACTAGCCAAAATAAACCAACAAGAATTGTTTAAGCAGCCCAATAAAAAGGGCTGATGTAAACAAAGGCTAGCATTTGGTTCAAGTACTTGTAGGTTTGAATAAACAGTATGATGATGAACTGGGTTTAGACCCAACGGTGCAGCCTTTAGTCCCCAATGCTCATAGTTGTCATTGTCCTATTATGGTAGTTTGTCTATTAGAGCGGGAAATCATCTGAAGCTCAAGAATCCCTTGCAAACATGACTAAAAAAACAATCCCAATTTTATGTTCTCTGCAAAGACATCGAAACATTCATTATTATTAATTGTTGTTTATGATTCTTTAAAAAAATAAAAAAAATAAGAACAATTGTAACAGTCTCAAGCATATGTTATTCCAAACTATTGCAATCTCAATTGAAACTGTATTATTTTTGAACACGTTCTCAAACCCGCACAACATAACTATACAAATAATTATGATTCAACACTAAAACCTACGAAGAACAATACGATTCAATCGTTATGTCACTAAAATTCTGTTAAATAATCAATATGTTGAACGATGATGAAAGTTATAATGATTATGAATTGTACCTGTAAAATGTTATAATACAGCTAATAAAGTTGTAGTAAAAAACATAAGTGAACTTCGTATATCAGTTATAGTCAAGTGGACAGAATTGTTTAAGCAGCCCAATTGTAAATCTCTATATTAAATTAACGAACTATCATTCAGTTAAACAAATATAAAGCCCATTAATAGCCCATAGTCCAATTCCCACAAGTGTCGTTCTTTTGTCCAAACCCCAATTATGGTCCAAAATCCAATAACCACGTCTTTAATATTTAGTCCAACATCACGATTACTTCGGCTTAAATAAGCATAATAATAACTTAGCTACGAGACATTAATTCAAAAAGGTTGAACATAACTTACAATGAGTATAAATAGCGTAGTGTTACACGGACAGAATTTCGACTTACAAACTTAAAACATTCGCCACTATAACCTTATTATTATTAACTTAATATTAAAATTATAATTATAAAATAATTATAAATATATATTGAGAGATAGAGAGTAATTGAGAAAATGGTGTATCAAACTCGTCCGAAAAATGCTGAATTTATAGACCTGGCCTGACATCTCTTCCCATGCGATCGCATGGATTTATAACTACCATGCCATGCGATCGCATGGCCTCCTGGGACAGCTCACTTTGCTTTGTTTTTTTGTTTGCCGACACATTTAAATAATATAATATAATATATATAATTTTATATAATTATATATATTATATTATATTCATGTGCATAGTTGACTTGTAATTTTAGGCCCGTTGCGTCGCGCGTTGATAGTTGGTTCAGGTCCCGGTTCCGGTTTTTCGAACGTCCTTTCGTACGATTTAATATCTTGTACTTTGCGTTTCACGGCTTGTACTCTTGTAATTTTTAGACGTTTCTCATCAATAATTTGAACCACTTGGATTGTACTTTGTACTTTTTATCTTTTTGGTCGTTTGCGTCTTCAAATCGTCGAATCTGTCTTTTGTCTTCACCTTTTATTATTTAAACGAATATCACTTGTAAATAGAACAGTTGCAACTAAAAGCTTGTCTTTCTTGAAGGATAATGCTCTGAAATATATGTTCGTTTTTAGCATTATCATATATTCCCACACTTGAGCGTTGCTTGTCCTCAAGCAAAATAGAACTTGAATATAGCTTTACTAGAATCACTTCTTTATTCTTCACACTTTGTACATCAGTGATTTTAATATGGCGGTATGAACAATGATAGTAACGATGTGGTTTACAGTCTCACATGACTATAAAAATTTAGATCCTTTAGGAAATTGGATCTTTATGAAAACATTTGATCTTTTGAAAATTCAATCTAGCTTTTACCCTATATAAGTTTTCCGGAATAACCCTTCACCGGTGTTTGCAAAATGTTTTTGTGGGTTTTGTGGGTTTCAGATTTGAAAATTTTAGCTCAAAACTTGCGGTTTTGTGTCACCCACTTGCTAACCTTGTATTGGGAAAGCAACACGTCCAGTATACTTGCTCCGTATATTACCTTTCGGTAAACTACCGTCCGGTTGTAAAGGAAAGCGTTGAACAAGCAACTGTTAAGGCAATGTCTAATGACATGCTTTTGATTATGGTCTATATCGTGTTGGATGCAATTACTATCCTTTGTAGGAGCAATAGTAAAGATCACCCTATAGTTTTTCAGTCTGGCACAAGGTCCTGTCTTTGACCATGCTATGAAACCACCGTTCTTACGGTTGACACCCGATTTGGTTCAGGTGACCTAATGAATTCCGGTGAATTCTCAGGATTTTACATTCAATGTTAATGAACACATTGAAAATGGGTTTTCAGAAAACAAATCGGTTTGTAATTTAATCAAAATATTTTCTAGTTCAAACTCGAATTTAGATATCATCGAATTCCATGAGTTTGAATTCTCAATCTTTAAGGTCAATCTCAAGGATTGAGTAATATCAGGCTTAAAAGCTGATTTTTAATCTTTAAGGAGATTATCCTTTCTGGGGATCTGATTCATTAGTCTTATAAGCTAATTTGCACGGTGCCCCCATTGTACGAGGCAGATCCTCTCATGGATAGGATAAGTCTGACCACTTGGCGACCCTGTTTGATGCTGAAGTCCGTGGATTTCCAGCTGATTTTCGAGAAAACTTTTCAAGATTTTTCGTAGTCTCTACAACTGGTCTGGACGACAAATTCCTGACCTAAATCAAGAAGCGCGTGTCTTTTTCTCGAAAAACTGTACTTCCTTTTTCATTCCATTTATATTACAATAAACTGGGTAAAACTGATTAATATCGTCCAAAACAAAAGTATTTTCAATTATTTGTACAAAAATATGTGATATATGTTCTAAATAACTTGGTAAAATTTTCCCACACTTGTCTTTTATTTTTCTTTCTTTGCCTTTTTATTTTCTTCTATTCAATTTGATAATGCTAAAAACGAACATATATTTCATAGCATTATCCCTCAAGAAAGACAAGCTTTTAGTTGCAATTGCTCTATTTACAAGTAATATTCGTTTAAATAATAAAAGGTGAAGACAAAAGACAGATTCGACGAATTGAAGACCCAAACGACCAAAAAGCTCAAAAGTACAAAGTACAGTCAAAGTGGTTCAAATTATTGGTGAGAAACGTCTCAAAATTACAAGAGTACAAGACGCAAAACACAAAATACAAGATATTAAATTGTACGCAAGGACGTTCGAAAATCCGGAACCGGGACCAGAGTCAACTCTCAACGCTCGACGCAACGGACTAAAAATTACAAGTCAACTATGCACACAAATATAATATAATATTTAAATAATTCTATAAATTATTTATATATTATATATTATATTAAAAACCGTCGGCAAGAAAGAAAACAAGCTCATGTGAGCTGGAAAAAGAGGCCATGCGATCGCATGGCCTGGAGGTGCATTTCCATGCGATCGCTTGGCAGTAGGTATCAGGCCACACTCCTATAAATTCGCAGTTTTGGTTGATCAGATATATATCCTTTCCATCTATCTCTCACTCAACGTATATATATTTATATATATATATATATATATATATATATATATATATATTATATTTTAATTTTAATTTTAAATTCTAATAATAAGGGTATGTTAGCGAATGTTGTAAGGGTGTAAGTCAAAATTCTGTCCGTGTACCGCTACGCTATTTTTAATCATTGTAAGTTATGTTCAACTTTTTTAAATTAATGTCTCGTAGCTAAGTTATTATTATGCTTATTTAATGCCGAAGTAATCGTGATGTTGGGCTAAATATTAAAATTGGGTAATTGGGCTTTGGACCATAATTTGGGTTTGGATAAAAGAACGACACTTATGGAAATTAGACTATGGGCTATTAATGGGTTTTATATTAACTTAACGATACCTCGTTGATTTAATATATACACTTATAATTTGACGTATTTATATATAACCACATACGCTTAACTGGGTACGGTGGGCGGGATATCTATAAATACCAATAATTGTTCATTTAACCGAACACGGGATTGGATTAATAGTTAATAGACTTGTTGAAACAAGGGTGGATTACATTCAAGGGTAATTGGTGTAATTGTTAACAAAGTAGTAAAACCTTGGACTACACGCAGTCGATAACCTGGTGTATTCATTAAACAAAGTATTAAGACCTTGTTACAATTCGAATCCCCAATTAGTTGGAATATTTGACTTCGGAAATAAGAATAATTTGACGAAGACTTCCGCATTTTATGATTATGACTGATGGACTATTATGGACAAATCCGTATGGACATATTGAATAATCCAGGACAAATGACAATTAACCCATGGGAATAAACTAAAATCAACACGTCAAACATCATGATTACGGAAGTTTAAATAAGCATAATTCTTTTATTTCATATTTAATTGCACTTTTAATTATCGCACTTTTATTTACCGTCATTGTATTTAATTGCACTTTTAATTATCGTACTCTTTAATTATCGCACTTTTATTTATCGCAATTTCATTATCGTTATTTACTTTACGCTTTAAATTAAGTTTTATATTTTTAATATTTTACATTAGGTTTTAACTGCGACTTAAGTTTTAAAATCGACAAACCGGTCATTAAACGGTAAAAACCCCCTTTTATAATAATAATACTACTTATATATATTTTTGTATTTTTACAATTATAAGTTAAAAATATAGCGTTAAGCTTGGCTAAGATCCCTGTGGAACGAACCGGACTTACTAAAAACTACACTACTTTACAATTAGGTACACTGCCTATAAGTGTTGTAGCAAGGTTTAGGTATATCCATTCTATAAATAAATAAATATCTTGTGTAACGTATTTAATAGTATTTTGTAGCAAAAATATAACTATTTTGTATACACCTCTATGCACATCAAGTATTTTTTGGCGCCACTGCCGGGGAACTTGCTTAAACGCCGGAAGCGAAACGCTATATAAAAAAAATATTTTTTATTAAGTTCTTTGTATAAAAAAAATATACGTTTTAAATATTAAAAATTCAAAAATATAAAAAGAAAAACAAAATATATATATATTTAAGAGTTGTTCAAAAATATATAAAATTATAAAATATTTCTATTTCTATTTTTAGTTTGTAAAAATATAAGTTTTATTTAATTTATATAAATAGTTTTTATAAATATTAAAACAGATAATTAAAACAGAAAAAAAAAATGTAAAAAATCACTCTGTCCAGTACTGTTGCAGCCCAGGACTTGGCCCAAAACCCTACTCCATGAGACCGCATGGATTTTTAACGCATAGACCATGCGATCGCATGGCCTGATCTGACAGCCCTGATCCGAGCAATAATTACGGAGTTTTTAATTATTATTATTATTTAATTAAAACCCTAATTAGGGTTAGTATATTTAAATATTTAGTTTAGTTTTATTATTTAGTTTGTTTTATTTAGTTTTAATATAGTTTTAATTAATATATAAAATTAATACTTTTATAAAATAAATAATATGAAAATAATATTTTTATAAAAATTGTACTTTTTACAACTTTAAGTTTATTTTTATATTTTGTATCTTTTTATTTGTTTTAGCGTAATATTTGTATTTTTCGTTCATATTTAGTTTTAAGTTATAGTTTTTGCTATAGTTATTTTTATTTCTAGATTCTTAGGCTTTGCCGTAAAATCCCTTAAGTACTTTTTCTTTACACTAAGATTTAGGTGCTTTAGAATTTTGCGACGCCGTTTTTATATTTTAGTACCTTTTTAAGTTTTTGCAGTTTTGGATATAGAATTTCTTGTAAGCTTTAATATTTTTAGACGTAACTTTTAATTCTTAGTTTTTAGACTTTTAAGTTTCGACGCACTATGTTCTTTTTATTATTTTTCGACTATTTATTTTTCGACGTTTTTCGACGCGCTCTTTTTCTTTCTTATTTTTCGCCACTCTAGTTTTTAGGACTTAGAATTTTTTTTTTCTATTTCTTCTCTAAAATTTCTTTAAACTTCAACGAAAAATTATTTTAAGTGGTTAAATTGATAGACATCCAAATTTTCTGCTTCGTAGTAATAGTTGGATTTGTTAGTGGCTGAGTTGTGAGCTTCCGATTTAAAGGGTTCTGGCTCCTTGCTGCATCTTTTGGCTATTCGAAACGTGGGCAAAAGCGGAAAAGTCTATTAATTTGATAACTTATATAATTTTTATATTTTATAACTAATAGGATATTCAGTGAATGCACCGAGCAAAACGTTCACCACCTGTAACTCGATCAAGACATCTAGCAAATATTGTCGCCGTTGATTTTTCTTTAGAATCGTCATCCAGTCAACCAAGTACTCCAATTCAAATTTCCGATAATCCATTTTTTGAACCCGACCTCACAATTGAGAATCCGGAGGATATTCAGGGACAATTCAGAGATCCTGAACCATTAATCTTTCCTCCGGAACCACAAATCATTCAAACAGAGATTGTCGAGGAACAACCTATTAAATCAAAATCCTATAGTGATTCAGATTCAACAAATTCAATCATGGAGAATCTGGAACCTCTAAGTATGGAAGACCGAATGAGAGCTAAACGCACTGGCCAAGGTCATGCAATTACTCAACCTGACATAAATGCGCCAGATTATGAAATCAAAGGACAAATTCTACACATGGTAACTAATCAATGCCAATTTAGTGGTGCGCCGAAGGAAGATCCAAATGAACATCTTCGTACATTTAATAGGATATGCACTCTATTTAAAATAAGAGAAGTGGAGGATGAACAGATATATCTCATGTTATTTCCCTGGACTTTAAAGGGAGAATACAAAGATTGGTTAGAATCATTACCTGAAGGGGCGATTGATACATGGGACGTTTTAGTTGAAAAATTTCTTAAACAATTCTTTCCGGCATCTAAAGCCGTAAGACTTCAACGAGAAATTGTTACATTCACACAAAAGCCAAATGAAACTCTATATGAGGCGTGGAAAAGATTTGGAAAGTTATTAAGAGGATGTCCGCAACATGGTTTAGACACTTGTCAAATAGTACAAATATTCTACCAAGGATGCGATATCACTACAAGGAAAGACACCGATATAGCAGCTGGTGGTTCCATTATGAAGAAAACCGCAACTGACGCTTACAAAATTATTGATAACACTGCTTCCCACTCACATGAGTGGCATCAAGAAAAAGATATCGTTAGATCATCTAAAGCAGCTAGAGCCGATTCTAGCCATGACTTAGATTCCATTTCCGCAAAGATAGATGCTGTCGAGAGACGAATGGAAAAGATGACTAAAGATATTCACTCAATACGAATTAGTTGTGAGCAGTGTGGAGGACCACATTTAACAAAAGATTGTCTCAGTATTGAACTAACAATGAAACAAAGAGAAAATGTTTCATATCTAAACCAAAGGCCTGGAAATAATTATCAGAATAATTATCAACCGCCAAGACCAATCTACAATCAAAACCAGAATTATAACCGAAATGTTCCATACAACAACCAACAAGGTCCTAGTAATCAACAAGTATCCAATAATACTTACAATCAGCAAAGACCTATTTTTCAAAATAAACCACAAACCGATGAAAAAAGCCAAATTTAGAAGATATGATGTCAAAGCTAGTTGAATCTCAAACTCAATTTTTCACATCTCAGAAACAAACCAATGAACAAAATGCTCAAGCATTTAGAAATCAACAAGCTTCTATTCAAAATCTGAAATAAGAAGTAAGTAACCTAGCAAGGTTGATAGGTGAAAGAAAACCGGAAAGTCTACCTAGCGATACAAATGCTAACCTCCGGAATGAAATAGCTAAAGCCATTACCACAAGAAGTGGTATTACACATAAACCACCTGAAATACCTGTAATTTCTGATGAAGCTATTCCTACTCCACAAGAACCACAACCTGAGCAAGATAAGGAAACAGAACCGGTAGTTGAAAAGGTTAATGAAGATAACACAGTTAAGGCAAAACCTTATGTTAAACCATACCAACCACCACTTCCTTACCCGAGTAAAATGAGAAAAGAGAGACTTGAAGCCGAGCAATCCAAATTCTTAGATATGTTTAAACAAATAAATGTTTATCTTCCTTTCATTGATGTAATATCAGGAATGCCTAGATATGCTAAATTCTTGAAAGATCTAATCACAAATAGAAAGAAAATGAAAGAACTTTCGGCTGTTACTATGAATGCAAATTGTTCTGCAGTACTATTGAATAAGATACCAGAAAAATTATCTGATCCAGAAAGTTTCACAATTTCATGTTTTCTGGGTAGTCTTAGTTCAATAGAAGCATTGGCAGACTTAGGTGCTAGTATAAATTTAATGCCGTATTCACTATACGCTAAACTAGACCTTGGAGAATTGAAACCGACACGAATAAGTATACAACTAGCAGATCGATCAGTAAAATATCCTAGAGGGATAATGGAGAATATGCTAGTTAAAGTTGGTACTTTAGTATTTCAGGTAGATTTTGTTATTCTGGATATGGAAGAAGATTCTCGAGTTCCTCTCATATTAGGAAGACCATTCTTAAACACGGCCAAAGCAATAATAGGCGTGTTCGGTAAAAAACTGACCCTAAGTATAGAGGACGAGAGTGTACCTTTTTAGTTGATAAAGCAATGCAACAACCGCAATCTGCAGATGATACATGTTATTATATTCAAACTATAGATTCACATGCAGAATTGTTAGAAGAATTTCCAGAATTACAAGGAACAGGAGAATGTTCTTTAGGAGAAGGAACTGAACCAATTGATGAAACTGAAATGTTAGCTACACTTATGGCTAATGGATATGAACCAACAACAGAAGAAATTCAAATGCTAAAAGAAGAAGACAGATATCGATATAAATCATCGATAGAAGAACCACCGACATTAGAATTAAAGCCACTTCCAAACCATTTGGAATACGCTTATTTACATGGTGAATCTGAATTACCTGTAATAATATCGTCTTCTCTTACTGAAAATGAAAAATCACAACTCATTTCTGTGTTAAAAGCTCATAAACCAGCTATTGCATGGAAAATTCATGATATTAAAGGAATAAGTCCTTCGTATTGCACACATAAAATCTTTATGGAAGAAGGTCATAAAACGTATGTGCAATGCCAACGAAGACTAAATCCTAATATGCAAGATGTTGTTAAGAAAGAAATTATTAAACTGCTAGATGCAGGTTTAATTTATCCAATCTCTGATAGTCCATGGGCAAGCCCAGTTCAATGCGTACCTAAGAAGGGTGGCATGACTGTCATCACAAATGAGAAAAATGAGCTTATTCCTACTAGGACTGTAACAGGATGGCGTGTTTGTATTGATTATAGAAAATTAAATGACGCCACCAGAAAAGATCACTTTCCCTTACCTTTCATTGATCAAATATTGGAAAGATTAGCCGGAAATAGTTACTATTGTTTTCTTGATGGTTTTTTCGGATATTTTCAAATTCCAATAGCACCTGAAGATCAAGAGAAAACCACATTCACGTGCCCTTATGGTACTTTTGCATACAAACGCATGCCATTTGGACTTTGCAACGCCCCTGCAACCTTTCAAAGGTGCATGATGGCGATTTTTCACGACATGATAGAAAAATGCATGGAAGTTTTCATGGATGACTTTTTAGTCTTAGGTGATACATTTGAAACATGTCTAGTTAATCTTGAACGAATGCTTATTAGATGCGAACAATCAAATCTAGTTCTTAATTGGGAGAAATGCCATTTCATGGTTAAAGAAGGCATCGTTCTTGGTCATAAAATTTCAAAGGAAGGAATTGAAGTGGATAGAGCTAAAGTAGATGTAATTGCTAAACTTCCACATTCCACTAATGTTAGAGGAGTTAGGAGTTTTCTAGGGCATGCCGGTTTTTACCGACGTTTCATAAAAGATTTTTCTAAAATTTCCACTCCTATGAATAAACTCCTAGAAAAGGATGCTCCATTCATCTTTTCAGATGAATGCATCAAATCTTTTAATATTCTTAAAGAAAAACTCACTAATGCGCCGATCATGATAACTCCAAATTGGAATATACCATTTGAACTAATGTGCGATGCAAGTGATTTTGCAATGGGAGCCGTTTTGGGACAAAGGATTGAAAAATGATTTCAACCTATATATTATGCTAGTAAGACGTTACAAGGAGCACAAACGAACTACACAACTACTGAAAAAGAACTCCTTGCAATTGTCTTTGCTTTTGACAAATTTCGTTCATATCTCGTTCTAGCAAAAACAGTGGTCTATACTGACCATTCTACTCTTAGATACCTATTTTCAAAACAAGATGCCAAACCAAGATTAATCCGTTGGATCTTACTCTTACAAGAATTCGATATTGAAATCCGAGATAAAAAGGGAGCAGAAAATCTCGTCGCTGATCATCTTTCTCGTCTTGAAAATCCCGAATTAGAAGTTCTAAATGAATCAGCCATACAAGATAACTTTCCTGATGTATATCTATTGAAGATAGATTATAATGAAATTTCATGGTTTGCAGACTATGCAAACTACTTATTATGTGGATTCCTTGAAAAAGGGTTGTCGTACCAAAAACGAAAGAAATTCTTTAGTGATATAAAATACTATTTCTGGGAAGATCCACATTTGTTTAAAAGTTGTTCCGATGGAATAATACGTCGATGTGTGTTCGGAGATGAAGCTAGTCAAATCTTAAACCATTGTCACACAGGACCAACAGGAGGGCATTATGGGCCTCAGCTCACAGCAAGAAAAGTTTACGATGTTGAATTCTATTGGCCTACAATTTTCAAAGACGCACACCTTCTTTGCAAATCCTGTGATGCTTGTCAAAGGGCCAGAAAAATAAGTCAACGTGATGAAATGCCACAAAATGTCATTCAAGTATGTGAAGTATTTGACATTTGGGGTATTGACTTTATGGGTCCATTTCCAAAATCTCATAATAATCTCTACATTCTCGTTGCCATTGATTATGTATCTAAATGGGCGGAAGCACAAGCTCTCCCAACTAACGATGCACGAGTTGTAGTCAACTTTTTAAAACGTCTTTTTGCAAAGTTTGGAACACCGAAAGCTTTAATAAGTGATCGGGGTACTCATTTTTGTAATAATCAACTTGAGAAAGTTCTCAAAAGATATGGAGTAACTCATAAAATCTCCACTGCTTATCATCCACAGACAAGTGGACAAGTTGAAAATACCAACCGAGCTTTAAAACGTATTCTAGAAAAAACCGTAGGATCAAATCCGAAGGAATGGTCCATGAAATTGGAGGATGCACTCTGGGCTTTTAGAACAGCCTACAAAACTCCAATTGGAACCACACCTTTTAAACTCGTTTACGGAAAAGCATGTCATCTTCCAGTAGAAATTGAACACAAAGCATTTTGGGCTTTGAAGACATGTAATCTTGATTTACATGAAGCCGGACGTCTACGATTAAGTCAACTAAACGAATTAGAAGAATTAAGACATGAAGCATACGAAAATTCGTTAATCTATAAAGAAAGAACAAAGAAATGGCATGATAAAAGAATCAGAAGTTCAAAAGAATTCAAAAAAGGAGACAGAGTTCTTCTTTTCAATTCACGATTCAAGTTATTTCTTGGAAAATTGAAATCAAGATGGTCTGGACCATTCATAGTCAAAAGAGTTTTCCCATACGGAATAATAGACTTAATAAATTCAAATAGGATTGAATTTAAAGTTAATGGTCATGGAGTTAAACATTACATACATGGACCGATGGAAGTTGACAATGAAGTCAATCACAATTTCAACACCACATCTAACTAAGTGTGGGGAGGTTCGAATCTTTTTAGGGTAATATGTATTTCTGTTAGAGTTAGATATTCTGTTTTCGTGTAGTTCTCGAGAATGGAATCTGAATGGTCTTTCCCTAGCAGACCCTAAAGAACTAGTCTTCTCCCCCCATTCTGAATTTTTATTTTTTTTAGGTTTACGAGATGAAGAATTCCTTTGATCTGAACCATGGTCTAATGCTACACGCTTTGATCACTAAACGTAATAATGATACACTCCCGAGTGACCTGGTATCAGTAATAAGAGCCAAATTAGACGGAGTAAGAAAAGAACTCAGAAACGATCATAATAAGTTACATTTTGGTAAAGGAAAATCAAAATCCGCAGCAAAAAGAAGAGCACGACACCTTGAAAGATGTCACAAATGCGGAAAATGGTCACCCGAACTTTTCCATGTTTATATATATAATAAATGAAATTGTAATTTACATGATTAAGTGTTTCCAACATGTTAAGCAATCAAACTTGTTAAGACTTGATTAATTGAAATAGGTTTCATACAGACAATTGACCACCCAAGTTGACCGGTGATTCACGAACGTTAAAACTTGTAAAAACTATATGATGACATATATATGGATATATATATATATATATATATATATATATATATATATATATATATATATATATATATATATATATATATATATAGTTAACATGATATTATGATAAGTAAACATATCATTAAGTATATTAACAATGAACTACATATGTAAAAGCAAGACTACTAACTTAATGATTTTGAAACGAGACATATATGTAACGATTATCGTTGTAACGACATTTAATGTATATATAACATATTAAGAGATATTCATACATCATAATATCATGATAATATAATAATTTAAAATCTCATTTGATATTATAAACATTGGGTTAACAACATTTAACAAGATCGTTAACCTAAAGGTTTCAAAACAACACTTACATGTAACGACTAACGATGACTTAACGACTCAGTTAAAAGTTTATATACATGTAGTGTTTTAATATGTATTCATAAACTTTTGAAAGACTTCAAGACACTTATCAAAATACTTCTACTTAACAAAAATGCTTACAATTACATCCTCGTTCAGTTTCATCAACAATTCTACTCGTATGCACCCGTATTCGTACTCGTACAATACACAGCTTTTAGATGTATGTACTATTAGTATATACACTCCAATGATCAGATCTTAGTAGCCCATGTGAGTCACCTAAAAAATGTGGGAACCATCATTTAGCAACTAGCATGAAATATCTCATAAAATTACAAAAATATGAGTAATCATTCATGACTTATTTACATGAAAACAAAATTACATATCCTTTATATCTAATCCATACACCAATGACCAAAAACACCTACAAACACTTTCATTCTTCAATTTTATTCATCTAATTGATCTCTCTCAAGTTCTATCTTCAAGTTCTAAGTGTTCTTCATAAATTCTACAAGTTCTAGTTTCATAAAATCAAGAAAACTTCCAAGTTTGCTAGCTTACTTCCAATCTTGTAGAGTGATCATCCAACCTCAAGAAATCTTTCTTATTTACAGTAATATATCTTTCTAATATAAGGTAATACTCATATTCAAACTTTGATTCAATTTCTATAACTATAACAATCTTATTTCGAGTAGAAAAATTACTTGAACTTGTTTTCGTGTCATGATTCTACTTCAAGAACTTTCAAGACATCCAAGATCCTTTGAAGCTAGATCCATTTGTCTCTTTTCCAGTAGGTTTATCCACAAAACTTGAGGTAGTAATGATGTTCATAACATCATTCAATTTATACATATAAAGCTATCTTATTCGAAGGTTTAAACTTGAAATCACTAGAACATAGTTTAGTTAATTCTAAACTTGTTCGCAAACAAAAGTTAATCCTTCTAAATTGACTTTTAAAATCAACTAAACACATGTTCTATATCTATATGATATGCTAACTTAATGATTTAAAACCTGGAAACACGAAAACACCGTAAAACTGAACATACGCCGTCGTAGTAACACAGCGGGCTGTTTTGGGTTTGATAATTAAAAACTATGATAAACTTTGATTTAAAAGTTGTTCTTCTGGGAAAATGATTTTTCTTATGAACATGAAACTATATCCAAAAATCATGGTTAAACTCAAAGTGGAAGTATATTTTTCAAAATGGTCATCAAGACGTCGTTCTTTCGACTGAAATGACTACCTCTTACAAAAACGATTTGTAACTTATATTTTCGACTATAAACCTATACTTTTTCTGTTTAGATTCATAAAATAGAGTTCAATATAAAACCATAGCAATTTGATTCACTCAAAACGGATTTAAAATGAAGAAGTTATGGGTAAAACAAGATTGAATATTTTTTGATTTTTGTAGCTACGGGAAATATTAACAATTCTATACAAATCATATCCTAGCTAACTTATATTGTATTATACATGTATTCTAATATATTATGTAATCTTGGAATACCATAGACACGTATGCAAATGTTTTGACATATCATATCGACCCATGTATATATATTATTTGGAACAACCATAGACACTCTATATGCAGTAATGTTGGAGTTAGCTATACAAGGTTGAGGTTGATTCCAAAAATATATATATACTTTGAGTTGTGATCTAGCCTGAGACGTGTATACACTGGGTTGTGGATTGATTTAAGATAATATATATCGATTTATTTCTGTACATCTAACTGTGGACAACTAGTTGTAGGTTACTAACGAGGACAGCTGACTTAATAAACTTAAAACATCAAAATGTATTAATAGTGTTGTAAATATATTTTGAACATACTTTGATATATATGTACATATTTGTTATAGGTTCGTGAATAGACCAGTGGCCAAGTCTTACTTCCCGACGAAGTAAAAATCTGTGAAAGTGAGTTATAGTCCCACTTTTAAAATCTAATATTTTTGGGATGAGAATACATGCAGGTTTATAAATGATTTACAAAATAGACACAAGTACGTGAAACTACATTCTATGGTTAAATTATCGAAATCGAATATGCCCCTTTTTATTAAGTCTGGTAATCTAAGAATTAGGGAACAGACACCCTAATTGACGCGAATCCTAAAGATAGATCTATTGGGCCTA
Source organism: Rutidosis leptorrhynchoides (assembly GCF_046630445.1). Taxonomy (NCBI): domain Eukaryota; kingdom Viridiplantae; phylum Streptophyta; class Magnoliopsida; order Asterales; family Asteraceae; genus Rutidosis; species Rutidosis leptorrhynchoides. The sequence continues at coordinate 20,483,788 of NC_092338.1, forward strand.
ACAAACCCCATCCAAAGTCCCGGATGCTTTAGTACTTCAAAATTTATATCATATCCGAAGGGTGTCCCGGAATGATGGGGATATTCTTACATATGCATCTTGTTAATATCGGTTACCAGGTGTTCACCATATGAATGATTTTTATCTCTATGTATGGGATGTGTATTGAAATATGAAATCTTGTGGTCTATTGTTACGATTTGATATATATAGGTTAAACCTATAACTCACCAACATTTTTGTTAACGTTTAAAGCATGTTTATTCTCAGGTGAATATTAAGAGCTTCCGCTGTTGCATACTAAAATAAGGACAAGATTTAAAGTCCATGTTTGTATGATATTGTGTAAAAACTGCATTTAAGAAACATATGTCGATGTAATATATTTATATTGTAAACCATTATGTAATGGTCGTGGGTAATTAGTAAATTTTAGATTATCATTATTTGATAATCTACGTAATGTTTTTTTTAAAACCTTTATTGATAAAATAAAGGTTATGGTTGTTTTAAAAATGAATGCAGTCTTTGAAAAACGTCTCATATAGAGGTCAAAACCTCGCAACGAAATCAATTAATATGGAACGTTTATAATCAATATGAACGGGACATTTCAGTTGGTATCCGAGCGTTGGTCTTAGAGAACCAGAATTTTGCATTAATGTGTCTTATCGAGTTTGTTAGGCTGCATTAGTGAGTCTGGACTTCGACCGTGTTTACTTGAAAAATGATTGCTTAACAAATTTTGTTGGATACTATATATTTTTAACATGTGAATATTATGTGATATATTAATCTCTTAACGTGTTTGATATTATGTGATAGATGTCTACCTCTAAAACAAGTCCCATTGACTCACCTAATAATAATGAAGAGTCAAATGTAAATTGGAATGATTCGTGGACTGATTCACAAGTTCCCGAACAGGAACCGGAAGAAGAATCAGAACCGGAAGAAGAAATAGAACCAGTGGGGGAAATAATAAAACGGTTAAGTAGAAGAAAATCCTCAACCAACCGACCAAAGTTAATTATGGTCAATGGTGTTTCCGCTAAGGAAGCAAAGTATTGGGAGGATTACCAATTCTCCGATGAATCGGATCCCGATGATGTTATAGAAATTACCCCAACACAATTTAATAAGGCAAAAGAGAACAATAAGGGAAAGGGCATAAAAATAGAGAAATTTGATTCCAAACCCGATGAACTTTATATGTATCGTCAACACCTGTATTTCTTAAGTTGTGACAAAAACCCGGGAACCTCTAAACCACCAGGTTTTTCTAAACCAATGTGAAAAACAACGGCTCGTATTAGGGGAACATCATATATCCCTAGAAACTTGGCAAAACGAACCAAAACCGAAGAAGAAGAAACGAGCGAGTCGGAATAAGATAGTTGTATTCGTGTGGTGTAATATATGTAATATAGTGTGCTTATGCTTTATGATATATGTAAAAATTGCTTGTATTAATAAGTACTTTTTATGAATCTAACTCTTGTCTATTTTACAGTATAAAAACACAAAATGGATAGACAACCCAATATTTTAAGAGACCTACCCGGAGACATGATTGATGAAATCTTGTCTAGAGTCGGTCAGAATTCCTCGGCACAACTATTTAAGGCGAGATCAGTTTGTAAGACATTCGAAGAACGTTCCAAGAATGCCTTGGTTTATAAAAGGCTTTCGTTCGAAAGATGGGGGATATCACATTGGGAAATCCATAAGTTACGATGTGTTTACTTTGACGCATATATTGCGGGGAACCCAAATGCTATTTTACGCAATGGGTTAAGAAATTATTTTGACTCAATATATCCGAATATAGGACTTCGTGATTTAGAAAAAGCGGCTAACATGTAACATAAAGAAGCATGTTATGCTTACGGGTTAGTAATGTTCGCTTCTCACCAAAGAGAGAACAAGAACATCGGGCTACAACTATTAAACAAAACATTCTCACAAGTGACGGAGTCGGTAATTGGGGTAAGAAATGAGTTTTTAGGTTATTATGAGACTGTTGGTCATTAAAAAACCCTCGTCCTTTTGACGACATTACAACATGCTGCCTAGCTAATGGTCATAACGATTATTTTCCACAAGACCAAGGATGGGAAGTCGTATTAGTAAAACCAGAATGCATGACTTGTTTCTGGACTTATGAATTACGTGTCTTTATTTCCTTTGCTGAACAACTTGCGTATTAACTAGATTTATCTTCAAAACTGTCCTGTATCATAGTGTACTATATTTCATGTTATATGTAATATAGCGAAGTTGTAAGTTTGAAGAATATTTTTATGTGATATATTATTATAATCAATTTTTCATATGGAATTGTAGTAGTTGAATTGTATATTAGCTACTAAGTATGAACTTAACGGGTAGGTAGTACCCGAATTTAAACTTATAAAACGCTAATATGAAGAAAAAGCTTTTATAAATGAGTTCATATTATGCTACGAGATACTATTGACTACTCTTAATATTCTGTATGATTAAATTGTTTCATTTGACTATTTTGAAGGAAATGGCACCGACTACTCGACACACCTTGAATATGAGCGAAGAGGAATTTCGTGCCTTTCTTGCTTCAAACATAGCCGCAGTACAGGCCGTGCTACATACCAACAATAACTTTAAATCTAGCAATGCAGCTAACGGCGCAAGAAATCGTGTAGGATGCTCCTACAAGGAATTCACTACCTGCAAACCTTCAGAATTTGATGGGACCGAAGGACCAATCGGATTAAAACGGTGGACCGAGAAAGTTGAATCGGTGTTTGCCATAAGTAAGTGTGCTGAAGGAGACAAAGTGAAGTATGCTACGCATACCTTCACAGGTTGTGCGTTAACATGGTGGAATACCTATCTAGAGCAAGTAGGACAAGATGCTGCTTACGCGCTACCATGGTCAGCATTCAAGCACTTGATGAACGAGAAGTACCGTCCCAGAACCGAGGTCAATAAGCTCAAGTCAGAACTTAGAGGGTTACGAACACAGGGATTCGATATTACTTCGTACGAAAGACGATTCACAGAATTATGCCTATTGTGTCCGAGAGCGTTCGAAGATGAGGAAGAGAAGATCGACGCGTTTGTGAAAGGGTTACCGGAGAGAATCCAGGAAGATATAAGTTCACACGAGCCTGCCTCCATACAAAAGGCATGTAGAATGGCTCACAAACTAGTGAACCAGATTGAGGGAAGAATTAAAGAACAGGCGGCCGAAGAGGCCAATGTGAAGTTAGTCAAAAAAAGTGGGAGGAAAATGGTGATACGAGTCACCAAAACAACAACAACTATCCCAACAATCGCAACATCAATCGCAACTACAACAAATGGCACAACAACAACAACAACAACAACAACTACAACAATCATCCCAACAACAATAACAACCGCAACAATAACAACAATCGGAAGCAGCTATGCCAAAGGTGTGAAAAGTATCACTCGGGGTTCTGCACCAAATTTTGCAACAAGTGCAAAAGAAATGGTCATAGTGCGGCGAAGTGTGAGGTCTATGGACCAGGGGTTAATAGAACGAAAGGAACAAATGGTGTCGGAATGAGTAATGGCGGAGCAAGTAGTGTCGGAGCAAGTTATGCCAATGTAGTTTGTTATAAATGTGGAAAACCGGGCCACATTATTAGAAATTACCCGAACCAGGAGAAAACGAATGGACAAGGCCGCGGAAGAGTTTTCAATATTAATGCGGCAGAGGCACAGGAAGACCCGGAGCTTGTTACGGGTACGTTTCTTATTGACGATAAATCTGCTTATGTTTTATTTGATTTGGGTGCGGATAGAAGCTATATGAGTAGAGAATTTTGTGCTAAATTAAGTTGCCCATTGACGCCTTTGGATAGTAAATTTTTACTCGAATTAGCAAATGGTAAATTAATTTTAGCAGATAATATATGTCGGAATCGAGAAATTAAACTGGTTAGCGAAACATTTAAGATTGACTTGATACCAGTAGAGTTAGGGAGTTTTGATATGATAATCGGTATGGACTGGTTGAAAGAAGTGAAAGCAGAGATCGTTTGTTACAAAAATGCAATTCGCATTATACGAGAAAAAGGAAAACCCTTAATGGTGTACGGAGAAAAGGGCAACACGAAGCTACATCTTATTAGTAATTTGAAGGCACAAAAACTAATAAGAAAAGGTTGCTATGCTGTTCTAGCACACGTCGAGAAAGTACAAACTGAAAAAAAGAGCATTAATGATGTTCCCGTCGCAAAAGAATTTCCCGATGTATTTCCGAAAGAATTACCGGGATTACCCCCACATCGATCCGTTGAATTTCAAATAGATCTTGTACCAGGAGCTGCACCAATAGCTCGTGCTCCTTACAGACTCGCACCCAGCGAGATGAAAGAACTGCAAAGCCAATTACAAGAACTTTTAGAGCGTAGTTTCATTCGACCAAGCACATCACCGTGGGGAGCTCCGGTTTTGTTTGTCAAGAAGAAAGATGGTACATTCAGGTTGTGTATCGACTACCGAGAGTTGAACAAACTTACCATCAAGAACCGTTACCCACTACCGAGAATCGACGACTTATTTGATTAACTACAAGGCTCGTCTGTTTATTCAAAGATTGACTTACATTCCGGGTATCATCAAATGCGGGTGAAAGAAGATGATATTCCAAAGACTGCTTTCAGAACACGTTACGGTCATTACGAGTTTATGGTCATGCCGTTTGGTTTAACTAATGCACCAGCTGTGTTCATGGACCTTATGAACCGAGTGTGTGGACCATACCTTGACAAGTTTGTCATTGTTTTCATTGATGACATACTTATTTACTCAAAGAATGACCAAGAACACGGTGAACATTTGAGAAAGGTGTTAAAAGTATTGAGGAAGGAAGAATTGTACGCTAAGTTTTTAAAGTGTGCATTTTGGTTGGAAGAAGTTCAATTCCTCGGTCACATAGTGAACAAAGAAGGTATTAAGGTGGATCCGGTAAAGATAGAAACTGTTGAAAAGTGGGAAACCCCGAAAACTCCGAAACACATACGCCAGTTTTTAGGACTAGCTGGTTACTACAGAAGGTTCATCCAAGACTTTTCCAGAATAGCAAAACTCTTGACTGCATTAACGCATAAAGGGAAGAAATTTGAATGGAAGGATGAACAAGAGAAAGCGTTTCAGTTATTGAAGAAAAAGCTAACTACGGCACCTATATTGTCATTGCCTGAAGGGAATGATGATTTTGTGATTTATTGTGACGCATCAAAGCAAGGTCTCGGTTGTGTATTAATGCAACGAATGAAGGTGATTGCTTATGCGTCTAGACAATTGAAGATTCACGAACAAAATTATACGACGCATGATTTGGAATTAGGCGCGGTTGTTTTTGCATTAAAGACTTGGAGGCACTACTTATATGGGGTCAAAAGTATTATATATACCGACCACAAAAGTCTTCAACACATATTTAATCAGAAACAACTGAATATGAGGCAGCGTAGGTGGATTGAATTGTTGAATGATTACGACTTTGAGATTCGTTACCACCCGGGGAAGGCAAATGTGGTAGATGACGCCTTGAGCAGGAAGGACAGAGAACCCATTCGAGTAAAATCTATGAATATAATGATTCACAATAACCTTACTACTCAAATAAAGGAGGCACAACAAGGAGTTTTAAAAGAGGGAAATTTAAAGGATGAAATACCCAAAGGATCGGAGAAGCATCTTAATATTCGGGAAGACGGAACCCGGTATAGGGCTGAAAGGATTTGGGTACCAAAATTTGGAGATATGAGAGAAATGGTACTTAGAGAAGCTCATAATACCAGATACTCAATACATCCTGGAACGGGGAAGATGTACAAGGATCTCAAGAAATATTTTTGGTGGCCGGGTATGAAAGCCGATGTTGCTAAATACGTAGGAGAATGTTTGACGTGTTCTAAGGTCAAAGCTGAGCATCAGAAACCATCAGGTCTACTTCAACAACTCGAAATCTCGGAATGGAAATGGGAAAACATTACCATGGATTTCATCACTAAATTGCCAAGGACTGCAAGTGGTTTTGATACTATTTGGGTAATATTTGATCGTCTCACCAAATCAGCACACTTCCTGCCAATAAGAGAAGATGACAAGATGGAGAAGTTAGCACGACTGTATTTGAAGGAAGTCGTTTCTAGACATGGAATACCAATCTCTATTATCTCTGATAGGGATGGCAGATTTATTTCAAGATTCTGGCAGACATTACAGCAAGCATTAGGAACTCGTCTAGACATGAGTACTGCCTATCATCCACAAACTGATGGGCAGAGCGAAAGGACGATACAAACGCTTGAAGACATGCTACGAGCATATGTTATTGATTTCGGAAACAGTTGGGATCGACATCTACCGTTAGCAGAATTTTCCTACAACAACAACTACCATTTAAGCATTGAGATGGTGCCGTTTGAAGCACTTTATGGTAGAAAGTGCAGGTCTCCGATTTGTTGGAGTGAAGTGGGGGATAGACAGATTACGGGTCCGGAGATAATACAAGAAACTACCGAGAAGATCATCCAAATTCAACAACGGTTGAAAACCGCCCAAAGTCGACAAAAGAGCTACACTGACATTAAAAGAAAAGATATAGAATTTGAAATTAGAGAGATGGTCATGCTTAAAGTTGAACCTTGGAAAGGCGTTGTTCGATTTGGTAAACGAGGGGAATTAAATCCAAGGTATATTGGACCATTCACGATTATTGATCGTGTCGGACCAGTAGCTTACCGACTTGAGTTACCTCAACAACTCGTGGCTGTACATAACACTTTCCACGTCTCGAATTTGAAGAAATGTTTTGCTAAAGAAGATCTCACTATTCCGTTAGATGAAATCCAAATCAACGAAAAACTTCAATTCATCGAAGAACCCATCGAAATAATGGATCGTGAGGTTAAAAGACTTAAGCAAAACAAGATACCAATTGTTAAGGTTCGATAGAATGCTCGTAGAGGACCCGAGTTCACCTGGGAATGAGAAGATCAGATGAAGAAGAAATACCCGCATTTATTTCCAAAAGATACGTCAACACCTCCAACTGCTTAAAATTTCAGGACGAAATTTATTTAACGGGTAGGTACTGTAGTGACCCGAACTTTTCCATGTTTATATATATAATAAATGAAATTGTTATTTACATGATTAAGTGTTTCCAACATGTTAATCAATCAAACTTATTAAGACTTGATTAATTGAAATAGGTTTCATATAGACAATTGACCACCCAAGTTGACCGGTGATTCACGAACGTTAAAACTTGTAAAAACTATATGATGACATATATATGGATATATATATATATATATATATATATATATATATATATATATATATATATATATATATATATATATATATAGTTAACATGATATTATGATAAGTAAACATATCATTAAGTATATTAACAATGAACTACATATGTAAAAGCAAGACTACTAACTTAATGATTTTGAAACGAGACATATATGTAACGATTATCGTTGTAACGACATTTAATGTATATATATCATATTAAGAGATATTCATACATCATAATATCATGATAATATAATAATTTAAAATCTCATTTGATATTATAAACATTGGGTTAACAACATTTAACAAGATCGTTAACCTAAAGGTTTCAAAACAACACTTACATGTAACGACTAACGATGACTTAACGACTCAGTTAAAATGTATATACATGTAGTGTTTTAATATGTATTCATACACTTTTGAAAGACTTCAAGACACTTATCAAAATACTTCTACTTAACAAAAATGCTTACAATTACATCCTCGTTCAGTTTCATCAACAATTCTACTCGTATGCACCCGTATTTGTACTCGTACAATACACAGCTTTTAGATGTATGTACTATTAGTATATACACTCCAATGATCAGATCTTAGCAGCCCATGTGAGTCACCTAAAAAATGTGGGAACCATCATTTAGCAACTAGCATGAAATATCTCATAAAATTACAAAAATATGAGTAATCATTCATGACTTATTTACATGAAAACAAAATTACATATCCTTTATATCTAATCCATACACCAATAACCAAAAACACCTACAAACACTTTCATTCTTCAATTTTCTTCATCTAATTGATATCTCTCAAGTTCTATCTTCAAGTTCTAAGTGTTCTTCATAAATTCTACAAGTTCTAGTTTCATAAAATCAAGAATACTTCCAAGTTTGCTAGCTTACTTCCAATCTTGTAGAGTGATCATCCAACCTCAAGAAATCTTTCTTATTTACAGTAAGATATCTTTCTAATATAAGGTAATACTCATATTCAAACTTTGATTCAATTTCTATAACTATAACAATCTTATTTCGAGTGGAAATCTTACTTGAACTTGTTTTCGTGTCATGATTCTACTTCAAGAACTTTCAAGCCATCCAAGATCCTTTGAAGCTAGATTCATTTGTCTCTTTGCCAGTAGGTTTATCTACAAAACTTGAGGTAGTAATGATGTTCATAACATCATTCAATTCATACATATAAAGCTATCTTATTCGAAGGATTAAACTTGAAATCACTAGAACATAGTTTAGTTAATTCTAAACTTGTTCATAAACAAAAGTTAATCCTTCTAACTTGACTTTTAAAAACAACTAAACACATGTTCTATATCTATATGATATGCTAACTTAATGATTTAAAACCTGAAAACACGAAAAATACCGTAAAACTGGACATACGCCGTCGTAGTAACACCGCGGGCTATTTTGGGTTTGATAATTAAAAACTATGATAAACTTTGATTTAAAAGTTGTTATTCTGGAAAAATGATTTTTCTTATGAACATGAAACTATATCCAAAAATCATGGTTAAACTCAAAGTGGAAGTATGTTTTTCAAAATGGTCATCAAGACGTCGTTCTTTCGACTGAAATGACTACCTCTTATAAATACGACTTGTAACTTATATTTCTGACTATAAACCTATACTTTTTCTGTTTATATTCATAAAATAGAGTTCAATATGAAACCATATCAATTTGATTCACTCAAAACGGATTTAAAATGAAGAAGTTATGGGTAAAACAAGATTGGATATTTTTTGATTTTTGTAGCTACGGGAAATATTAACAATTCTATACAAATCATATCCTAGCTAACTTATATTATATTATACATGTATTCTAATATATTATGTAATCTTGGAATACCATAGACACGTATGCAAATGTTTTGACATATCATATCGACCCATGTATATATATTATTTGGAACAACCATAGACACTCTATATGCAGTAATGTTGGAGTTAGCTATACAGGGTTGAGGTTGATTCCAAAAATATATATACTTTGAGTTGTGATCTAGCCTGAGACGTGTATACACTGGGTCGTGGATTGATTCAAGATAATATATATCGATTTATTTCTGTACATCTAACTGTGGACAACTAGTTGTAGGTTACTAACGAGGACAGCTGACTTAATAAACTTAAAACATCAAAATGTATTAATAGTGTTATAAATATATTTTGAACATACTTTGATATATATGTACATATTTGTTATAGGTTCGTGAATCGACCAGTGGCCAAGACTTACTTTCCGACGAAGTAAAAATCTGTGAAAGTGAGTTATAGTCTCACTTTTAAAATCTAATATTTTTGGGATGAGAATACATGCAGGTTTTATAAATGATTTACAAAATAGACACAAGTACGTGAAACTACATTCTATGGTTGAATTATCGAAATCGAATATGCCCCTTTTTATTAAGTATGGTAATCTAAGAATTAGGGAACAGACACCCTAATTGACGCGAATCCTAAAGATAGATCTATTGGGCCTAACAAACCCCATCCAAAGTACTGGATGCTTTAGTACTTCAAAATTTATATCATATCCGAAGGGTGTCCCAGAATGATGGGGATATTCTTACATATGCATCTTGTTAATGTCGGTTACCAGGTGTTCACCATATGAATGATTTTTATCTCTATGTATGGGATGTGTATTGAAATATGAAATCTTGTGGTCTATTGTTACGATTTGATATATATAGGTTAAACCTATAACTCACCAACATTTTTGTTGACGTTTAAAGCATGTTTATTCTCAGGTGAATATTAAGAGCTTTCGCTGTTGCATACTAAAATAAGGACAAGATTTGAAGTCCATGTTTGTATGATATTGTGTAAAAACTGCATTCAAGAAATATATGTCGATATAATATATTTCTATTGTAAACCATTATGTAATGGTCGTGTGTAATCAGTATATTTTAGATTATCATTATTTGATAATCTACGTAATATTTTTTTTTAAAACCTTTATTGATAAAATAAAGGTTATGGTTGTTTTAAAAATGAATGCATTCTTTGAAAACGTCTCATATAGAGGTCAAAACCTCGCAACGAAATTAATTAATATGGAACGTTTATAATCAATATGAACGGGGCATTTTACCAAGGGGGTCCACTTTTGGAATGTAGGGAACAGGTTGAGCCTTTAGGATTGAAGGTCTATCAGAGTGCTAAGGTATTAAAGAGCAGACGAAACCAGGCAGTACCCTATGAAGGTCGTCATCTACATGTAGAGAGAGGACCAGATGAGGAAATGGAGGAAGCGGATGACATTAGGGATGTCATCAGGGAGGCTATGACTGACGTCTACCAGCTTGTAGATGAGGTAGATATGATAAACGGGGAGAGATTTAGTCGGATGGAACAGTGGCAAGCCCGGAATGATTACGAGCATTCCAGGCAACGACATCATGATAGATGGGACTATCATCAGCGTCAGATCATGAGTCGGCTGTCACCTCAGGATCACTACGTACCGACCTGACCCGCTTACTATCCTCCACACCAGCCCGAGATGAGACCACCATATACTCTCTACGAACCTAACCAGGCCTATCAGTACACCTATCACCAACCATGGAACCCGGACGACGACATGAACTGGAACCCCTATCCAGATTGATATAGTTCCTGTTGGTGATTTCTATGATTTTTATCTTTTTATTATTTCTATTTATTTATGTTTAAATACATTATATTTTGATACTTTTAATGTAATGTTTAATATTTTTATTATGTTGTAGTAATATTTCATATTTGATTTGAAAGTGGGATTTTAAGTCCCATTTCAAATTACCATGCATGTTATTATTTGTATGTATGTATATTGTCAATTGTACACAACAGGGTAAAACAGCGCATTTTCAAAGACTGGCATTAAGTTCAGCAAAAGCTACTGATTTTGATGACAAAACGAAAAACAAATGTGATGTAACAACAAGACGAAATGAACAAATGATGTGCACCAATTATCATTCAACAAACAAACGCCAATATATTTGGAAACTTTGGTAAAATTTAATCATTTTTCTACGCTAATCACCCTCAATAATTTAAATTATTACTGATTTCTTGCAAATGAGGGCATTGCAAGATCTTAAGTGTGGGAAGGGGTTAAATTCTTTCGGATTTTTTAAATTTTAACTTATACACTTGGTTACCATTAAAAATACTAGTAACGCAGTAGTTGTATTAGAATCTAGTGCTCTTTGATAATAAAGAATAGCCCTAGTCTTATATACTGACTACCCAATTCTAGTAAAAATTTTCAAAATTTTCAATTAAATGAACTCAAAATCATGTTTATACATATTTATGAGCGATAAAACTAGGTATTAACACCAAAATTATTGTTACCTCGGAAAGGACATAAATTGAGAAACAACCCAAAATGTTAGAATTCATTTAAAATGGAATAGAGGACAATAAAAAGGCAAAGAAAGGAAAATAAAAGCCAAGTGTGGGAAAAATTTACCAAGTTATTTTGAACATATATCACATATTTGTGTACAAATAATTGAAGATACTTTTGTTTTGGACAAAATTAACCGTTTTACCCAGAAAATTGTAATATATTTGAAAGAAAGATGGATCTACACGATGAATCAATTCCATCAATAAAAGGAAGTAAAGTCTTCCGAAAAAGAAACGCGCTTCTTGATTTAGGTCATGAAGTTGTCGTCCAGACCAGTTGTAGAGTCTACGAAAAACCTTGAAAAGTTTTCTCGAAAATCAGCTGGAAATCCACGGACCTCAGCATCAAACAGGGTCGCCAAGTGGTCAGACTTATCTTAACCATGAGAGGATCTGTCTCGTAAAATGGGGAGGGCACCGTGCAAATTAGCTTGATAAGACTAGAATCAGATCCCCAGAAAGGATAATCTCCTTAAAAGATCAAAAATCAGCTTTTAAGACTGATATTACTCAATCCTTGAGATTGAATTTTAAAGATTGAGAATCACAAACTCATGGAATTCAATGATATCTAAACTCGAGCTTGAACGAGAAAATATTTTGATCAAAATTACAAACCGATTTGTTTTCTAAAAACCCATTTTTAATGCGTTCATTACCATTGAACGTAAAATCCTAGGAATTCACTTTGAATTCATTAGGTCACCTGAACCAAATTGGGTGTTAACCATAAGAACGGTGGTTGAATAGCATGGTCGAAGACAAGACCTTGTGCCAGACCGAAAAACCAAAGGGTGAGCTTTACTATTGCTCCTACAAAGGATAGTAATTGCATCCGACACTATAGACCATAATTAAAAACATGTCAGGGGACATTGCCTTAACAGTTGCTTATTCAATGGTGTCCTTTACAACCGGACGGTGGTTTACCTAAAGGTAATATACGGAGCAAGTATACTGGACGTGTTGCTTTCCCAATACAAGGTTAGCAAGTGGGTGACACAAAACCGCAAGTTTTGAGCTAAAATTTTCAAATCTGAAACCCACCAAACCCACAAAAAGATTTTGCAAACACCGGTGAAGGGTTATCCCAGAAAACTTATCTAGGGTAAAAGCTAGATTGAATTTTCAAAAGATCAAATGTCTTCATAAAGATCCAATTTCCTTAAGGATCTAAATTTTCATAGTCATGTGGGACTGTAAACCACAACGTTACTATCATTGTTTATACCGCCGTATAGAAATCACTGATGTACAAAGTGTGAAGAATAAAGAAGTGATTCTAGTATTTTTTTTCAAGACTATATTGCTTGAGGATAAGCAACGCTCAAGTGTGGGAATATTTGATAATGCTAAAAACGAACATATATTTCATAGCATTATCCCTCAAGAAAGACAAGCTTTTAGTTGCAATTGTTCTATTTACAAGTAATATTCGTTTAAATAATAAAAGGTGAAGACAAAAGACAGATTCGACGAATTGAAGACTCAAACGACCAAAAAGCTCAAAAGTACAAAGTACAGTCAAAGTGGTTCAAATTATTGGTGAGAAACGTCTCAAAATTACAAGAGTACAAGACGCAAAATGCAAAATACAAGATATTAAATTGTACACAAGGATGTTCGAAAATTCGGATCCGGGACCAGAGTCAACTCTCAACGCTCGACGCAACGGACTAAAAATTACAAGTCAACTATGCACACAAATGTAATATAATATTTAAATAATTTTATAAATTATTTATATATTATATATTATATTAAAAACCGTCGGCAAGAAAGAAAACAAGCTCATGTGAGCTGGAAAAAGAGGCCATGCGATCGCATGGCCTGGAGGTGCATTTTCCATGCGATCGCATGGCAGTAGGTATCAGGCCACACTCCTATAAATTCGCAGTTTTGGTTAATCAAATATATATCCTTTCCATCTATCTCTCACTCAACGTATATATATATATATATATATATATATATATATATATATATATATATATATATATATATATATATATATATATATATATATATATTATTTTAATTTTAATTTTAAATTCTAATAATAAGGATATGTTAGCGAATGTTGTAAGGGTGTAAGTCGAAATTCTGTCCGTGTAACGCTACGCTATTTTTAATCATTGTAAGTTATGTTCAACTTTTTTAAATTAATGTCTCATAGCTAAGTTATTATTATGCTTATTTAATGCTAAAGTAATCGTGATGTTGGGCTAAATATTAAAATTGGGTAATTGGGCTTTGGACCATAATTTGGGTTTGGATAAAAGAACGACACTTGTGGAAATTAGACTATGGGCTATTAATGGGTTTTATATTTACTTAACGATACCTCGTTGATTTAATATATACACTTATAATTTGATGTATTTATATATAACCACATACGCTTAACTGGGTACGGTGGGCGGGATATCTATAAATACCAATAATTGTTCATTTAACCGGACACGGGATTGGATTAATAGTTAATAGACTTGTTGAAAAAGGGTTGGATTACATTCAAGGGTAATTGGTGTAATTGTTAACAAAGTATTAAAATCTTAGACTACACGCAGTCGATAACCTGGTGTATTCATTAAACAAAGTATTAAGACCTTGTTACAATTCGAATCCCCAATTAGTTGGAATATTTGACTTCGGAAATAAGAATAATTTGACGAAGACTTCCGCATTTTATGATTATGACTGATGGACTATTATGGACAAATCCGTATGGACATATTGAATAATCCAGGACAAAGGACAATTAACCCATGGGAATAAACTAAAGTCAACACGTCAAACATCATGATTACGAAAGTTTAAATAAGCATAATTCTTTTATTTCATATTTAATTGCACTTTTAATTATCGCACTTTTATTTACTGTCATTGTATTTAATTGCACTTTTAATTATCGTACTCTTTAATTATCGCAATTTTATTTTATCGCACTTTTATTTATCGCAATTTCATTATCGTTATTTACTTTACGCTTTAAATTAAGTTTTATATTTTTAATATTTTACATTAGGTTTTAACTGTGACTTAAGTTTTAAAATCGACAAACCGGTCATTAAACGGTAAAAACCCCCTTTTATAATAATAATAATACTACTTATATATATTTTTGTATTTTTACAATTATAAGTTAAAAATATAGCGTTAAGCTTGGCTAAGATCCCTGTGGAACGAACCGGACTTACTAAAAACTACACTACTGTACGATTAGGTACACTGCCTATAAGTGTTGTAGCAAGGTTTAGGTATATCCATTCTATAAATAAATAAATATCTTGTGTAAAATTGTATCGTATTTAATAGTATTTTGTAGCAAAAATATAACTATTTTGTATACACCTCTATGCACATCACCATTTTAAATGAATTCAAGCGTTTTTGGGTTGTTTCTCAATTTATGTCCTTTCCGAGGTAACAATAATTTCGGTGTTAACACCTAGTTTTATCGTTCATAAATATGTATAAACATGATTTTGAGTTCATTTAGTTGAAAAAATTTATAAAATTTTTACTAGAAGTGGGTAGTCAGTATATAAGACTAGGGTTGTTCTTTATTATCAGAGAGCACTAGATTCTAATACAACTACTGCGTTACTAGTAAAGTTTAACGGTGGCTATTAAACCAAGTGTATAAGTCAAATTAACTTTTAAAACCGAAAGAATTTAATCCCTTCCCACACTTAAGATCTTGCAATGCCCTCATTTGCAAGAAATCAGTAACAATTTAAATTATTGAGGGTGATTAGCGTATAAAAATGATTAAATTTTACCAAAGTTTCCAAACATATTGTTGTTTGTTTGAATGATAAATGGTGCACATCATTTGTTCATTCCTGCAATTGTTATTTCACATATATTTTGCATCTTGTCGTCAAAATTAGTTGTTTTTGCTGAACTTAATGCCATTCTTTGAAAATACGTTGTTTTACCCTGTTGTGTACATGAGATAAAATACATACAATACAAATATAAACATGCATGGTAATTTGAAATGGGACTTAATATCCCACTTTCAAACTACAAAAATGAAATATTAGTACAAAATAACAAAAATGTTAAATGTTTAACATAAATAGATAAAAATAATAAAAGATAAGAAATCACCAATGGAACACTATTGATTTGGATAGGGATTCCAGTTCATATCATCGCTCGGGTTCCATGGTTGGTGATAGGTGTCCTGGTAGGCTTGGTTTGGGACGTACAGGTCAAAGGGTGGCCGCATGTCGGGCTGATGTGGTGGATAAAAAGCAGGCCGAGTCGGGATGTAGTTATGTGGTACCTGATATGATAGCTGGCTCATGATTTGGTGCTGATGAACTTGCCAGCTATCGTGTTGGCATCGCCTGGAGCGCTCATACTCATCCGCGGCTCTCCACTGCTCATACTGATGATGCCTAGTCTGGTTATTCATTTCTACCTCATCTACATGCTGGAAGACATCAGTATAACTATCCCTAATGACATCCCTAATGTCATCTGCTTCCTCCATCTCCTCATCCGAACCCCTCTCTACCTGTGGATGGGTGCCATGATATGGTATTGGCATATTGTGCCTCCGTTTTAGTACCTTTGCACCTTGATAAACCTGTAAGCCTATGCTCTCGGCTTGTTCCTCAATCTCTACCATCGGACCCCCATGTTCTTTATCTACACCTAAGTACTCTCCAATGAGAGTAACAAAAATACCACCCCCTATAATACTTCCTGCTTGTATACCCTCAACCACTTTAGATAAATAGTGGCCTACGCAATAAGGAATGTTAACAAAGCTCCTCGGGTCTCGAATACACTTAAGGTAAAATAAATCATTTAGGGTCATTTTTTCTTTGTTTCTACCCCATTGTGTAATCGAGTTCGCTAAGAATCTATGTATTATCCGGAGCTCTGCTCTATCAATATCTAAGTAGGAGTGTCTTCCACCCCGCGTAAATTCCCTAAATTTTGACATTCGCCTCCATATGACGTTAGCGTCAAAATTCCTATCTACTCTTTCACCTTCAGTAATTAAACTATTACAATCAGGTGTAATAATCTCAGCGGGGGTGTAGATTAATAAAGCTCTAGCCAAGTCCAACATGGACATTCTATACATTGTACCTCCTAAAAGAAATCTAATAAAACTTTTATCTCCTATCATAGTAACTTCATTATTTAACTCTATAGTGCTAAGCAATTCAACACACCATTCTCTATATATAATTCTACGTGTAGTGAATAAGTGGATCCAATCATTAAATGTAGAGCTACCATACCTCTGGACTAGTAAATCCCTAACTGGTTCGGCTAGATTAACCGCTTCCAAAGGCTCCCAATCGATTACCCGAGGCATTTCAATATTTTTGCGGTAAAGAATGTGCATGTTCTTTTGAAATTTTGGGTATTCTGTCCAACAACGATCGAATCTTAGGTTGAGATGTAACTGTTGGTCTTCGATAAGTGGGTGCACAATCCTCGGGTGAGGCTGAAACTAACGATAATGAGCGTAAAACAGTGTTTCCGGCTCATAATATAGCATGTGTTGATCATAACATTGTTGTTGTTCAGGTTGTGGTTCCGGTTATGGTTCTTGATCAGGTTCTTGTTCAGGTTCTTGTTCATGTTGTCTAGATGATGAAGCGCCGTCTGTATCTGTATTTCTCTACAAAACACATTAAACACAAAATTTGTGCATCCAAATATGCATTAGTGTTAGCAAAATAACAAATTAAAACAATTACAATAACATGTTTAATCCATATTAAACTTATACTCATTTTCATATTTTTATCAATTCTACAATTTTTCAAATAAGCATATATTAAAAGGTATACAAAGTTCATAAGCATTCAACTCAAATAACATATTAAAATAACCATTACTAGCAATTAAACAAGTTTCAAATGGCAATTACATTAATTTAATCAGGTTCATGAATTTTAGACTTAAAAAGTCCACTTTGATGTTCAAAAATCATATTTAGGATCAAACTTTGGATTATTTAGCTACCTAAATATGTTACACTACTTAATTTAGCAATAATTCATAACAAAAATCGGCCATAACCTGTTTATATTAAAAAGCCCCAAATTGCTCAAGAACACAAACCCTAGATTTCTAAAAAATTTCAAGTTTAAGGCTTCAAATCATGACAAATAGCATCAATTTATGTTATACAAGCATAATATACTAACAATTTAACTCTAATTAAGCTAGAAATTATAAAAATCAAATTAGGACAATTAATTATAATTATCACAAAAATTAGGAAATTTAGGGGTGAAATTTCTACCTTTTTGCTTCTCCATCTGAAGAAAGGCATGATTAGAACGGATTATAGCAAGAAATTTCGTGAATTTTGGTGAAAAAATGAAGATTTTAGGAGTGTTTGTGGGTGTTTGCTCGTGTGTGTGTGTGTATTTTGTGAGACAGAGAATCAGTCGACTGACTTTTTATCCCTTCCAGTTTTTTAGTTCCATGCGATCGCATGGCTTTTCTGGGTAATCCCCATGCGATCGCATGGGGTATGATTTTTTTTATTTTTTATAAATCTAATAAATCTTTAACTAATAAAAACAATTAATTAATTAATTTTAAAATTTTGTGTTCCTTGATATTTAGAATGAGGCCGTTTCGGTATGTTTACCTAGTTCATCCCTCGCCAAAATTTTAAAATTTTCAATTTCAGAGCGATTGTTTTAAAAACAAAGATTTTTTTTTATGTTTTATGTTTTTGGCATACTTTAAATCAATAAGATTAAAAATAATGATAACAAAATTTCTCGTCCCGCCCTCGAATAAAGCAATTTCGGTTCAACGACCTAGTCTTTAACTCACGACGAATTTTAGAAATCAATTTTTAACTTAATGAAATAAAGTAAATTTTATTTTTAAATTCACACCAAACTTATATAATTTTTATTTTTATAACTAATTAAATTTAAAATACATATTAATAAAATTTCATATAAATATTAATAATAATTATACATTGGTTTTACAAATTTATATTTAAAATAATATTAATTTTAAAAACATGGTGAAAATAAAATAAAAATCTTTTTGGTCTTTTATCCCACTTTAATTAATCAAATATTTACAAAAATATACGTCCCTCTTTTTGGGTAAAGTAATTTCGGCTAAATTACCTAGTTTTACTCCTGACGAATTTCTGAAATATTTTGGATTGATTGATTAAAGATATTTATACCTTATGAATAAACGGTAAATTTCGCAGTGATGTAATAAATTTTTGTATGATATCAATAATTTCAGTTTCGCATACCTAATTTTATTGAATACCAATTTAATACTTTATAGCGAACGATTCAGCGTTTATTATCAAAAGGTTAAAAGCAATAAATAAAAATAAATAAAAACTGTACATAATTATCTATGAGAAAGAATTCTCAGAAACCTGCTTTAGTCGACTCATAGGAGAGGCTTTCGATTTGGTTTTCCATAGCTACATAAGCGTAACCTCGATTCTTCAATAACTTTTCTTCTAAACATATGAACGGTCTTTCTCTGCATAGAGTAACGAATTCGGTATTGGAATGTGTTTGATTGTTCGAACATTTACCTTCGTGTGACTATTTTTCGCATTTATGACATCTTTCAAGGTGTCGTGCTCTTCTTTTTGTTGCAGATTTTGATTTTCCTTTACCAAAATGTGTCTTATGATGATATTTTCTTAGTTCTTTCCTCACTTCATCCATTTTGCCTCTTATGAATGATACTAGTTCACTCGGGAAGATGTTATTATTACGTTTAGTAATCATAGCGTGTAGTATTAGACCATGGTTCAGATCAAAGAAATTCTTCATCTTGTAAAGCCTAAAAGAAATAAAATTTCAGAATGGAGGGAGAAAACTAGTTCTTTAGGGTCTGCTAGGGAAAGACCATTCGGATTCTATTCTCGAGAACTACACGAAAACAGAACATCTAACTTTAACAGAAATTCATATTATCCTTAAAAGATTCGAATCTTCCCACACTTAGTTAACTGTGGTATCAAAATTGTGATTAACTTCATCTTCAACTTCCATTGGATTATCTATGTAATGTTTAACTCTGTGACCATTAACTTTAAATTCAATCCCATTCGAATTTATTAATTCTACAGTTCCGTACGGGAAAAATCTTTTGACTATGAATTGTCCAGACCATCTTGATTTCAATTTTCCAGGAAATAGCTTGAATCGTGAATTGAAAAGAAGGACTCTGTCTCCTTCCTTAAATTCTTTTGAACTTCTGATTCTTTTATCATGCCATTTCTTCGTTCTTTCCTTATAAATTAACGAATTTTCATATGCATCATGTCTTAATTCTTCTAATTCGTTTAGTTGACTTAACCGTTGACGTCCAGCTTCATGTAAATCAAGATTACACGTCTTCAAAGCCCAAAATGTTTTGTGCTCAATTTTTACTGGAAGGTGAAATGATTTTCCGTAAACGAGTTTAAAAGGTGTGGTGCCAATTGGAGTTTTGTAGGCTGTTCTAAAAGCCCAAAGTTCATCCTCCAATTTCATGGACCATTCCTTTAGATTTGATCCTACGGTTTTCTCTAGAATACGTTTTAATGCTCAGTTGGTATTTTCAACTTGTCCACTTATTTGTGGATGATAAGCGATTGAGATTTTATGAGTTACTCCATATCTTTTGAGAACTTTCTCAAGTTGATTATTACAAAAATGAGTACCCCGATCACTTATTAAAGCTTTCAGTGTTCCAAACCTAGCAAAAAGACGTTTTAAGAAGTTGACTACAACTCGTGCATCGTTAGTTCAGAGAGCTTGTGCTTTCGCCCATTTAGATACATAATCAATGACAACGAGAATGTAGAGATTATTATGAGATTTTGGAAATGGACCCATAAAGTCAATACCCCAAATGTCAAATACTTCACATACTTGAATGACATTTTATGGCATTTCATCACGTTGACTTATTTTTCCGGCCCTTTGACAAGCATCACAGGATCTACAAAGAAGGTGTGCGTCTTTGAAAATTGTAGGCCAATAGAATCCAGCGTCGTAGACTTTCCTTGCTGTAAGTTGAGGCCCATAATGCCCTCCTATTGGTCCTGTGTGACAATGGTTTAAGATTTGAATAGCTTCATCTCCGACTATGCATCGGCGTATTATTCCATCGGGAAAACTTTTTAATAAATGTGGATCTTCCCAAAAATAGTGTTTTATATCTGATGTTAAAGCGAAGGGGTACTAAATACTATAATATTTTACTACAAAATACTATTAAATACGATACAATTTTACACAAGTTATTTATTTATTTATAGAGTGGATATACCTAAACCTTGCTACAACACTTATAGGCAGTGTACCTAATCGTAAAGTAGTGTAGTTTTTAGTAAGTCCGGTTCGTCCACAGGAAACTAGCCAAGTTTAACGCTATATTTTTTTAAACTATATTTGTAAAAATATAAATATATATATAAGTAATATTATTATTATAAAAGGGGGTTTTTACCGTTTAATGACCGGTTTGTCGATTTTAAAACTTTAGTCGCAGTTAAAACCTAATGTAAAATATTAAATATATAAAAGACTTAATTTAAAGCGTAAAAAAAATAACAATAATTTAAGTGCGATAAATTAAAGTGCGATAAATAAAATGACAATAAATAAAATTGCGATAATTAAAAAGTGCAATAATTAAAATGACAATAAATTAAAGTGCGATAATTAAAAGTGCAATTAAATATGAAATAAAGGAATTATGCTTATTTAAACTTCCGTAATCATGATGTTTGACGTGTTGATTTTAGTTTATTACCATGGGTTAATTGTCCTTTGTCCTGGATTATTCGATATGTCCATACGGTTTTGTCCATAATAGTCCATTAGTCATAAATATAAAGTGCGAGAGTCTTCGTCAAATTATCCTTATACCCGAAGTGAAATATTCCAACTAATTAGGGATTCGAATTGTAACACGGTCTTAATACTTTGTTTAATGAATACACCAGGTTATCGACTGCGTGTAGTTCAAGGTTTTACTACTTTGTTAACAATTACACCAATTACCCTTGAATGTAATCCACCCCTGTTTCAACAAGTCTATTAACTATTAATCCAGTTCCGTGTTCGGTAAAATGAACAATTATTGGTATTTATAGATATCCCGCTAACCGTACCCGATTAAGCGTATGTGGTTATTTATAGATACGTCAAATTATAACCTTTATATTAAATTAACGAGGTATCGTTAAGTTAATATAAAATCCATTAATAGCCCATAGTCTAATTTCCACAAGTGTCGTTCTTTTATCCAAACCCCAATTATGGTCCAAAGCCCAATTACCCAATTTTAATATTTAGCCCAACATCACGATTACTTCAGCATTAAATAAGCATAATAATAACTTAGCTACGAGACATTAATTTAAAAAGGTTGAACATAACTTACAATGATTAATAATAGCGTAGCGTTACACGGACATAATTTCGACTTACACCCTTACAACATTCGCTAACATACCCTTATTATTAAAATTAAAATTAAAATTAAAATTAAAATTATAATATAAATATATATATATATATATATATATATATATATATATATATATATATATATATATATATATATATATATATATATATATATATATATATATATATATATATATATATATATATCGTTGAGTGATAGAGAGAAAAAGATGTGTTTTCGTTGTGCAGAATTCGTTTCCTTTTATAGGCCCACATTTTACTGTACAGCTTCGCGAGTGCGGAGTTTTTATCCTTCTAAACTCTGCGAGTGCGGAGGTTCGCATTCCAGCTCACACAACTTGGATCCTAGGCTGCCGACGTTTATTTTTATAATATATAAATATAATATATATATAATTTACATAATTAATTATATATTATATTATATTTATATACATAATTAATTTGTAACTTTCAGTCCATTGCGTCGTGCGTTATTAGTTGGTTCATGTCCTGGTTCCGGTTTTTCGAACGTCCTTTTGTATGATTTAATAATTTGAACTTTGCGTTTTGCGGCTCGTACTCTTGTACTTTTGAGACGTTTCTCATCAATAATTTGAACCTCTTTGATTGTACTTTGTACTTTTTAGCTTTTTGGTCGTTTGCGTCTTCAATTCGTCGAATCTGCCTTTTGTCTTCACCTTTTATTATTTAAACGAATATCACTTGTAAATAGGACAATTGCAACTAAAAGATTGTCTTTCTTGAGGGATAATGCTATGAAATATATGTTCGTTTTTAGCATTATCAAATATTCCCACACTTGAGCGTTGCTTGTCCTCAAGCAATATAGTACTTGAATAAAAACTTACTTGAATCACTTCTTTATTCTTCACACTTTGTACATTAGTGATTTCAATACGGCGGTATGAACAATGATAGTAACGATGTGGTTTACTGTCCCACATGACTATGAAAATTTAGATCCTTTAGGAAATTGAATCTTTATAAAAACATTTGATCTTTTGAAAATTCAATCTAGCTTTTACCCTAGATAAGTTTTCCGGAATAACCCTTCACCGGTGTTTGCAAAATGTTTTTGTGGGTTGTGTGGGTTTCAGATTTGAAAATTTTAGCTCAAAACTTGCGGTTTTGTGTCACCCACTTGCTAACCTTGTATTGTGGAAGCAACACGTCCAATATACTTGTTCCGTATATTACCTTTCGGTAAACTACCGTCCGGTTGTAAAGGAAAGCGTTGAACAAGCAACTGTTAAGGCAATGTCCCGTGACATGCTTTTGATTATAGTCCACAACGTGTCGGATGCAATTACTATCCTTTGTAGGAGTAATAGTAAAGATCACCCTATAATATTTCGGTCTGGCACAAGGTCCTATCTTCGACCATGCTATGCAACCACCGTTCTTACGGTTGACACCCGATTTGGTTCAGGTGACCTAATGAATTCCAGGTGAATTTCTAGGATTTTACGTTCAATGGTAATGAACGCATTGAAAGTGGGTTTTCAGAAAACAAATCGGTTTGTAATTTTGATCAAAATATTTTCTTGTTCAAGCTCGAGTTTAGATATCATCGAATTCCATGAGTTTGAATTCTCAATCTTTAAAAGTCAATCTCAAGGATTGAGTAATATCAGTCTTAAAAGCTGATTTTTGATCTTTTAAGGAGATTATCCTTTCTGGGATCTGATTCATTAGTCTTATCAAGCTAATTTGCACGGCGCCCTCCCCATTTTACGAGACAGATCCTCTCATGGTTAGGATAAGTCTGACCACTTGGCAACCCTGTTTGATGCTGAGGTCCGTGGATTTTCAGCTGATTTTCTAGAAAACTTTTCAAGGTTTTTCGTAGACTCTACAACTGGTCTGGATGACAACTTCCTGACCTAAATCAAGAAGCGCGTTTCTTTTTCGGAAGACTTTTACTTCCTTTTAATGATGGAATTGATTCATCGTGTAGATCCATCTTTCTTTCAAATATATTACAATTTACCGGGTAAAACGGTTAATTTTGTCCAAAACAAAAGTATCTTCAATTATTTGTACAAAAATATTTGATATATGTTCTAAATATCTTGGTAAATTTTTCTCACACTTGGCTTTTATTTTCCTTTCTTTGCCTTTTTATTGTCCTCTATTCCATTTTAAATGAATTCTAACATTTTGGGTTGTTTCTCAATTTATGTCCTTTCCGAAGTAACAATAATTTCGGTGTTAACACCTAGTTTTATCGTTCATAAATATGTATAAACATGATTTTGAATTCATTTATTTGAAAATTTTGAAAATTTTTACTAGAATTGGGTAGTCAGTATATAAGACTAGGGCTGTTCTTTATTATCAGAGAGCACTAGATTCTAATACAACTACTGCGTAGTATTTTTAATGGTAACCAAGTGTATAAGTTAAAATTTTAAAAATCCGAAAGAATTTAACCCCTTCCCACACTTAAGATCTTGCAATGCCCTCATTTGCAAGAAATCAGTAACAATTTAAATTATTGAGGGTGATTAGCGTAGAAAAATGGTTAAATTTTACCAAAGTTTCCCATCATATTGGCATTTTTTTTAAATGTTTTTGGCATACTTTAATTCAATAAGATTAAATATAATGATAATAAAAGTTCTCGTCCCTTCCTTGGATAAAGCAATTTCGGTTCAACGACCTAGTTTCAACTCACGACGAATTTTAAAAATCATATTTTTAACTTAGTGAAATAAAGTAAATTTTTGTTTTTAAATTCACATCAAACTTAAATTTAAAATGCATAAAATTAAAAATTCATTTTATTAATATTTTTATACATACAAACTTATATTAAAAATATTAATTTTTCAAATATTTACAAACTTAAATATATTGATTTTAACAAGTTTACAATATTAATTTAATATTTATATATTAATTTTAAAAACATGGTAAAAAAATAAAATTAAAAATCTTTTTGGTCTTTTATCCCACTTTAATCAATCAAATATTATCAAAAATATACGCCCCTATTTTCGGTAAAGTAATTTCGGTTCCATAACCTAGTTTTACTCCTGACAAATTTCTGAAATATTTTGGGTTGACTGATTAAAGATATTTATACCTTAAGAATAAACGGTAAATTTCGCAGTGATGTAATAAATTTTTGTATGATATTAATAATTTCGGTTACGCATACCTAATTTTATTGAATACCCATTTAATACTTTATAGCGAATGATTCAGCGTTTATTATCAAAAAGTTAAAAGAAATAAAAAAATAAAAACTGTACATACTTACCTGTGAGAAAGAATTTTCAGAGACCTGCTTTAGCCGACTCATAGGAGAGTCGTGTAATTTGATTTTCCATAGCTACATAATCGTAACCTCGATTCTTCAATATCTTTTCTTCTAAACATATGAACGGTCCTTCTCTGCATAGAGTAACAAATTCGGTATTTGAATATGTTTGATTATTTGAACATTTACCTTCGTGTGACCATTTTCTGCATTTATAACATCTTTCAAGGTGTCATGCTCTTCTTTTTGTTGCGGATTTTGATTTTCTTCTTCCAAAATGTATTTTATGATGATCTTTCCTGAGTTCTTTTCTTACTCCGTCCATTTTTTCTCTTATGAATGATACCAGTTCACTCGGAAGTGTGTCATTATTATGTTTAGTAATCATAGCGTGTAGCATTAGACCAAGGTTCAGATCAAAGGAATTCTTCATCTCGTAAAACCTAAAAAAATAAAAATTCAGAATAGGGGGAGAAGACTAGTTCTTTAGGGTCTGCTAGGGAAAGACCATACGGATTCCATTTTTGAGAACTACACGAAAATAGAAAATCTAACTCTAACATAAATACATATTACCCTTAAAAGACTTGATTCTCCCCACACTTAGTTAGCTGTGGTGTCGAAATTGTGATTAACTTCATTTTCAATTGGACTATCAACAACTTGTATATTTCTGACTTTTGCTTCAATCCATTTGTTGATTTCCTCCGTAACTTTCACAAATTCAACTAACATCACCTTTTCTTTAAGCGATAATTTGGATACTAATCGGTTACGTAACTTAAAGTTCCCCTTAATCCTAGCATCGTGAATCCGTTTATAAAGTTTCTTCGTTGAACTGTTAAAAATGGGTTCATCTAATTTTGTATCATCAACGGGGTTCTTTGTTATCGGATCATCTTTAAGTCTTTCTTCATCTTCCCCACACTTAGGCATTTTTATTGGTTTAACAGTTTTGGTTGGTGAAGATCTAAACTTTCGGTTCACAATGGTGACCGATTTATCACCATCCCTAAGTGTCATTCTACCTTCTCTTACATCAATGAATGCTTCAGTGGTTGCTAAAAATGGGCGACCTAAAATTAGAGGAATATCAAGGTTTTCCTCCATATTAATAACTACGAAGTTTGCAACAAAGGTCAAACTTCCCACTTTTACAAGTAAATTATTTGCTATTCCAACCGGGTGTTTAATGGTTAGGTTAAATGATTGAACACCTATTTTGGTTGGTTTTAATTTACCCATACCTAATCTTTTATATAAGGAAAGAGGCATAATATTTGCACTTGCTCCTAAATCTGCGAGTCCATTATATATAGCACCATCATTAAGCAAGCAAGAAATGATAAATTCACCCGGGTCTCCTACTTTAGTAAGTCGATTTGGTTTGCTAACCTTTTTTGGGTGTTCTTTTCTTGGTTCTTTCACTTCTATTTGAACTACTTTTTCTTCATTTCTTGTAATGGGAGGTTTGTATAGAAATTCTTCTTCATCACTCCAATTTGAATCCTCCCGATTTTTCAATTTTGATTTTTCATATGTTGTTGATAACATATTTATGTTTTTATTTTGAAGGTTTTCTTGGGTGGTGAAATTATGATTGACTTCATTGTCAACTTCCATCGGACCATGTATGTAATGTTTAACTCTGTGACCATTAACTTTAAATTCAATCCCATTTGAATTTATTAACTCTATTGTTCCGTATGGGAAAACTCTTTTGACTATAAATGGTCCAGACCATCTTGATTTCAATTTTCCAGGAAATAGCTTGAATCGTGAATTGAAAAGAAGAACTCTGTCTCCTTCTTTAAATTCTTTTGAACTTCTGATTCTTTTATCATGCCATTTCTTCGTTCTTTCTTTATAGATTAACGAATTTTCGTATGCTTCATGTCTTAATTCTTCTAATTTGTTTAGTTGACTTAATCGTAGACGTCCGGCTTCATGTAAATCAAGATTACATGTCTTCAAATCCCAAAATGCTTTGTGTTCAATTTATACTAGAAGATGACATGCTTTTTCGTAAACGAGTTTAAAAGGTGTGGTTCCAATTGGAGTTTTGTAGGCTGTTTTAAAAGCCCAAAGTGCATCCTCCAATTTCATGGACCATTCCTTCGGATTTGATCCTACGGTTTTCTCTAGAATACGTTTTAAAGCTCGGTTGGTATTTTCAACTTGTCCACTTGTTTGTGGATGATAAGCGGTTGAGATTTTATGAGTTACTCCATATCTTTTGGGAACTTTCTCAAGTTGTTTATTACAGAAATGAGTACCCCGATCACTTATTAAAGCTTTCGGTGTTCCAAACCTTGCAAAAAGACGTTTTAAAAAGTTGACTACAATTCGTGCATCGTTAGTTGGGAGAGCTTGTGCTTCCGCCCATTTAGATACATAATCAATAGCAACGAGAATGTAGAGATTATTATGAGATTTTGGAAATGGACCCAAAAAGTCAATACCCCAAACGTCAAATACTTCACATACTTGAATGACATTTTGTGGCATTTCATCACGTTGACTTATTTTTCCGGCCCTTTGACAAGCATTGCAAGATTTGCAAAGAAGGTGTGCGTCTTTGAAAATTGTAGGCCAATAGAATCCAGCGTCGTAAACTTTTCTTGCTGTAAGCTGAGGCCTATAATGCCCTCCTGTTGGTCCTGTGTGACAATGGTTTAAGATTTGACTATCTTCATCCCCGAATACACATCGGCGTATTATTCCATCGGGACAACTTTTAAACAAATGTGGATCTTCCCAAAAATAGTGTTTTATATCACTAAAGAATTTCTTTCGTTTTTGGTACGACAACCCTTTTTCAAGGAATCCACATACTAAGTAGTTTGCATCGTCTGCGAATCATGGAATTTCACTATAATCTATCTTCAATAGATATTCATCAGGAAAGTTATCTTGTATGGCCGATTCATTTAGAACTTCTAATTCGGGATTTTCAAGACGAGAAAGATGATCAGCGGCGAGATTTTCTGCTCCCTTTTTGTCTCGGATTTTAATATCGAACTCTTGTAAGAATAAGATCCAACGAATTAATCGTGGTTTGGCATCTTGTTTCAAAAATAGGTATCTTAGAGCAGAATGGTCGGTATAGACCACCGTTTTAGCTAGAACAAGATATGAACGAAATTTGTCAAAAGCAAAGACAATAGCAAGGAGTTCTTTTTCAGTAGTTGTGTAATTCATTTGTGCTCCTTGTAACGTCTTACTAGCGTAATAGATAGGTTGAAATTGTTTTTCAATCATTTGTCCTAAAACGGCTCCCATTGCAAAATCACTTGCATCGCACATGAGTTCAAATGGTAGATTCCAATTTGGAGTTATCATGATCGGCGTATTAGTGAGTTTTTCTTTAAGAATATTAAAAGATTTGATGCATTCATCTAAAAATATGAATGGAGCATCCTTTTCTAGGAGTTTGTTCATAGGAGTGGCAATTTTAGAAAAGTCTTTTATGAAACGTCGGTAAAAACCGGCATGCCCTAGAAAACTCCTAACTCCTCTAACATTGGTGGGATGTGGAAGTTTAGCAATTACATCTACTTTAGCTCCATCCACTTCAATTCCTTCCTTTGAAATTTTATGACCAAGAACGATGCCTTCTTTAACCATGAAATGGCATTTCTCCCAATTAAGTACTAGATTTGATTGCTCGCATCTAATAAGCATTCCTTCAAGATTAACTAGACATGTTTCAAAAGTATTACCGAAGACTGAAAAGTCATCCATGAAAACTTCCATGCATTCTTCTATCATGTCATGAAAAATTGCCATCATGCACCTTTGAAAGGTTGCAGGGGCGTTGCAAAGTCCAAATGGCATGCGTTTGTAAGCAAAAGTACCATAAGGGCATGTGAATGTGGTTTTCTCTTGGTCCTTGGGTGCGATTGGAATTTGAAAGTATCCGGAAAAACCATCAAGAAAACAATAGTAACTATTTCCGGCTAATCTTTCCAACATTTGATCAATGAAAGGTGAGGGAAAGTGATATTTTCTGGTGACGTCATTTAATTTTCTATAATCAATACAAACACGCCATCTTGTTACAGTCCTAGTAGGAATAAGCTCATCTTTTTCATTTGTAATGACAATCATGCCACCTTTCTTAGGTATACATTGAACTGGGCTTACCCATGGACTATCAGAGATTGGATAAATTAAACCTGTATCGAGCAGTTTAATTATATCTTTCTTAACAACATCTTGCATATTTGGATTTAGTCTTCGTTGGCATTACACATAGGTTTTATGACCTTCTTCCATAAGGATTTTATGTGTGTAATACGAAGGACTTATACCTTTAATGTCATGAATCTTCCATGAAATAGCTGGTTTATGAGCTTTTAGCATAGAAATGAGTTGAGATTTTTCATTTTTCGTAAGAGAAGACGATATTATTACAGGTAATTCAGATTCACCATGTAAATAAGTGTATTCCAAATGGTTTGGAAGTGGCTTTAATTCTAGTATCGGTGGTTCTTCTATCGATGATTTGTATCGATATCTGTCTTCCTCTTTTAACATTTGAAGTTCTTCTGTTATTGGTTCATATTCATTAGCCATAAGTGTAGCTAATATTTCAGCTTCATCAATTGGTTCAGTTCCTTCTCCTAAAGAACATTCTCATGTTCCTTGTAATTCTGGAAATTCTTGTAACAATTCTGCATGTGAATCTATAGTTTGAATATAATAACATGTATCATCTGCAGATTGTGGTTGTTGCATGGCTCTATCAACAGAAAAGGTAACACTCTCGTCCTCTATACTTAGGGTCAGTTTCTTACCAAACACGTCTATTATTGCTTTAGCCGTGTTTAAGAATGGTCTTCCTAATATGAGAGGAACTCGAGAATCTTCTTCCATGTCCAGCATAACAAAGTCTACTGGAAATACTAAGGTACCAACTTTAACTAGCATGTTCTCCATTATCTCTCTAGGATATTTTACTGATCGATCGGCTAGTTGTATGCTTATTCGTGTTAGTTTTAATTCTCCAAGGTCTAGTTTAGCGTATAGTGAATACGGCATTAAATTTATACTAGTACCTAAGTCTGCCAATGCTTCTATTGAACTAAGACTTCCCAGAAAACATGGAATTGTGAAACTTCCTGGATCAGAGAGTTTTTCTGCTATCTTATTCAACAACACTGCAGAACAATTAGCATTCATTGTAACAGCCGAGAGTTCTTCCATTTTCTTTCTATTTGTGATTAGATCTTTCAGGAATTTAGCATATCTTGGCATTCTTGAAATCACATCAATGAAAGGAAGATTTACATTTATTTGTTTAAACATATCCAAAAATTTGGATTGCTCGGCTTCAAATCTTTCTTTTCTCATTTTACTCGGGTAAGGAAGTGGTGATTGGTATGGTTTAACATAAGGTTTAGCCTTAACTATGTTATATTCATTAACCTTTTCAACTACCGGTTCTGTTTCCTTATCTTGCTCAGGCTGTGATGCTTGTAGAGTAGGAATAGAGTCATCAGAAATTACAGGCATTTCAGGTGGTTTAAATGTAATACCACTTCTTGTGGTAATGGCTTTAGCTGTTTCATTCCGGGGGTTAGCATTTGTATCGCTAGGTAGACTCCCCGGTTTTCTTTCACCTATCAACCTTGCTAGGTTGCTCACTTCTTGTTCCAGATTTTGAATAGAAGCTTGTTGATTTCTAAATACTTGAGCATTTTGTTCATTGGTTTGTTTCTGAGATGTGAAAAACTGCGTTTGAGATTCAACTAGCTTTGATATCATATCTTCTAAATTTGGCTTTTTTTATCATCGGTTTGTGGTGGTTTATTTGGAAAAATAGGTCTTTGCTGGTTGTAAGTATTATTAGATACTTGTTGATTGCTAGGACCTTGTTGGTTGTTGTATGGAACATTTCGGTTATAATTCTGATTTTGATTGTAGTTTGGTCTTGGTGGTTGATAATTATTTTGATAATTATTTCCAGGCCTTTGGTTCATGTATGAAACATTCTCTCTTTGTTCCACTGTTTGTTCAATACTGAGACAATCTTTTGTCAAATGTGGCCCTCCACACTGCTCACAACTAATTCGTATTGCGTGAATATCTTTAGTCATCTTTTCCATTCGTCTATCGAAAGCATCTAACTTTGCGGAAATGCTATCAAATTCATGGCTATAATCAGCTCTAGCCGCTTTAGATGATCTAACGATGTCTTTTTCTTGATGCCACTCATGTGAGTGGGAGGCTGTGTTATCAATAATTTTGTAAGCTTCGGTTGCGGTTTTCTTCATAATGGAACCACCAGCTGCTATGTCGATGTCTTTTCGTGTAGTAATGTTGCATTCTTGATAGAATATTTGTACTATTTGATAAGTGTCTAAACCATGGTGAGGACATCCTCTCAACAATTTTCCAAATCTTATCCACGCCTCATATAGAGTTTCATTTGGCTTTTGCGTGAACGTAACAATTTCTCCTTGAAGTCTCACGGCTTTAGATGCCGGAAAGAATTGTTTAAGAAAATTTTCAACTAAGACATCCCATGTATCAATTGCTCCTTCAGGTAACGATTCTAACCAATCTTTGGCTTCTCCCTTTAAAGTCCAGGGAAATAACATGAGATATATCTGTTCATCCTCAACTTCTCTGATTTTGAATAGAGTATAGATCCTATTAAAGGTTCGAAGATGTTCGTTTGGATCTTTCTTCGGCGTACCACTAAATTGGAATTGATTAATTACCATGTGTAGGATTTGTCCTTTGATTTCGTAATCTGGAGCATTAATGTCTGGTTGAGTAATTGCGTGACCTTGGTCAGTGCGTGTAGCTCTCATTCGATCTTCCATACTTAGAGGTTCTGGATTTTCCATGATTGAATTTGTTGAATCTGAATCACTAGGGGATTCTAATTTAATGGTTTCTTCCTCGACAATCTCAGGTTGAATGATTTGTGGTTTCAGGAGGAATGATTAGTGGTTCAGGATCTCTGAATTATCCTTGAGTATCATCCGGATTCTCAATTGTGAGGTCGGGTTCAAAAAATGGATTATCGGAAATTTAAATTGGAGTACTTGGTCGACTAGATGATGATTCTAAAGAAAAATCAACGGCGATTATATTGGCTAGATGTCTTGATCGAGTTACATGTGGTGAACGTATGAAAGGTGGTGAACGTTTTTCTCGGTGCATTCACTGAATATCCTATTAGTTATAAAGATAAAAATTATATAAGTTATGAAATTAATAGACTTTTCTGCTTTTGCCCACGTTTCGAATAGCCAAAAGATGCAGCAGGGAGCCAGGATCCTTTAAGTCAGAAAATTCACAACTCAGCCACTAACAAATCCAACTATTACTACGAAGCAGAAAATTTTGGATGTCTATCAATTTAACCGCTTAAAATAATTTTTCGTCAAAATTTAAAGAAGATAAAAAAAAAATCTATGTCCTAAAAACTAGAGCGTCGAAATGAAAAAGAAAAGCACGTCGAAAAATAAGAGGTTGAAAAACAAGCGTCGAAAAATAAAAGATCGGAAAATAATAATAAGAAAGTAAAGCGTCGAAACTTAAAAGCCTAAAAACTAAGAATTAAAACTTACGTCTAAAGG
Organism: Rutidosis leptorrhynchoides; assembly: GCF_046630445.1. Lineage (NCBI taxonomy): Eukaryota > Viridiplantae > Streptophyta > Magnoliopsida > Asterales > Asteraceae > Rutidosis > Rutidosis leptorrhynchoides. The sequence continues at coordinate 20,516,896 of NC_092338.1, forward strand.
TATTAAAGCTTAAAGTAATTCTAAATCCAAAACGGCAATTACTTAAAAGGTACTAATATTTATTGAACTAAAGCGATAAGCGACGTCGTAAAATTCTAAAGCACCTAAATCTTAATCTAAAGAAAAAGCACTTAAGGGATTTTACGGAAAAGCCTAAAAATCTAGAAATATAAAATTACTACGGCAAATACTAAATTTTAAACTAAGTACGAATGATAAATATACAACTTACGAATTAAACGATTAAAAATATACAATTAAAAAAAATTGAAAAATAATAAAATTACTTATTTTTATAAAAATATTATTTTTATATTATTATTTTATAAAAGTACTAATTTTATAATTTAATAAAACTAATTAAAACTAAAACAAATTATTATTAAATATAAACCCTAATTACTAATTAATTAATAATAATAATTATCAATACGTAACCCTAATCGATCAGACTAAGGTTTCTGACCTGTCTTTTCACCTCATGCGATCGCATGAGGTTTCAATTGTCTGTCCATGCGATCGCATAGACTGTTGATTCAGTTTAGGTCTTGGGCTGCTACAGTATCTTGGCCCGATTACTTTTTAATTTAATTTTTATGATTTTTAATTTATAAAAATAATATATAAGTAATATTTATTATAAATAAATTTATATTTTTAAGAACTAAAAATAATACTTTTATACCTTTATATAAATTAAATAAAATACATTTTCTTTTTACTTAAACACTTAAAAATATAGAAAAATATAATTTTTTATGTTTTTATATATTTTTTAAAACTTATATATTTTTACAAAAATATCTTAAAAATTAATTTTTTATAGCGTTTCGCTTTCGGCGTTGTTGAGTCTCCGGCAGCGGCGCTAAAAATACTTGATGTTGTTCGAGGTGTAGTACTTAATACTATTAATTTTACTACGAAATAATATTAAATACGCTACAATTTTACACAAGTTATTTATTTATTTATTGAATGGATATACCTAAACCTTGCTACAACACTTATAGGCAGTGTACCTAATCATAGAGTAGTGTAGTTTTTAGTAAGTCCGGTTCGTTCCACAGGGAGCTCAATAAGTTTAACGCTATATTTATTTTAAACTATATTTGTATATAAATAAATAAATAAATATATATATATATATATATATATATATATATATATATATATATATATATAAGTAATATTATTATTGTTATAAAAGGGGGGTTTTACCGTTTAGTGACCGGTTTGTCGATTTTACGTCTTAAGTCACAATTAAAACCTAATGTAAAATATTAAATATAAATATGACTTAATTTAAAGCGTAAAGTAAATGACGATAAATAAAAGTGCGATAATTAAAAGTACGATAATTTAAAGTACGATAAATAAAATGACGATAAATAAAAGTACGATGAAATATGAAATAAAGGAATTATGCTTATTTAAACTTCCGTATTCATGATGTTCGACGTGTTGATTTTAGTTTATTACCGAGGGTTAATTGTCCTTTGTCCTAGATTATTTGATACGTCCATCTGGTTTTTGTCCATAATGGTCCATCTGTAACATCCCGTTTTTCAGTTACGCGTTATTTTGGACTTCATTCGAATTACGAGGCATGTAACCGTATATTTGGATCCCAAATAGAGTTTGAGTTCAACTTTTATAACCTTACCATTGGATAGTACATATTATTACATTTCCAACGATATTTGATTCGTCGAAAACGGAGTTACGGTTTGAAAGTTACGAAAAAAACAAGTGTCAGAAAAATGCGAAAAAGGGCCCAGGCGCAAATTGCGGTTGGTGGGCGCAATTTGCGGCTGGCTGGGGTTCTTCAGCGCCCAAATGGGAGTATTCTTGCGGCCACTTTTGCGGCTGGCCGTAATTTGAGACCAGTAGGCGAAAATTGCGGCTGAAAACGTATTTTTGGTGATTTTCTTGATATTTTGAGTTTTAATGAGGGGTATTTGTGTCTTTTCACTTTAGGGTCAGTCTGGGATCATCAAAACTGATCCAAGGCTCTTTTAAGCCTCATTTTCACCCACACAAAACACTCCCATCTTATTTTAGAGAGAGAGGGTGAATTTTAGAGTGAGAAAGCTTGATTTGGAGAAGAAGAAGTGAAAATCTCACCAAAGTGCTAGTGTTAAAGTTGTTCATCTCATTTTTGGCTACGTTTTGAGTGTAGTGGTAAGTTCTAACTCCGAATTTCATTGTTTGATTTAATATTCAAAGTTAGGGTTTGAACTTAGTTTGTTGAGAAACCCATTTAAACTCATGAAGTGAGTTTAGTGTTGCTAGTAATCGGGTTTTATAGTGTCGTTGGTGGATTTTGGGTTGGTTGATGTTTTGGTCAAGTTTAAGGCTTGAAAAATGAGTTTAATCACTAGGTTTAGTGATTATGGAAGTATTGAAACACATTTGGGTTTATTTGGTTGGCTAATTTTGAAATGGGTCAAAATTAGGGTTTATGTGTCAAATTGGGTAAGATAAGTGTTTAACACTTGTGATTTAGTTTAATTGGTGTATTAGGGGCATTTTCACTTGTATTAGTGATTATTGGTTAGTTTGGGCAATTTTGGGACTTTGGTCAAAATGGGTTGACTTTGATTGGGCCGAATTTTGGTAATGACGCTAATTTTGGATAAATGGATGTTAAACACTTTTGTTAAGTGTTAAATGACGTTTTTGAATGAAAGAAATCATGAGAAGTGTTTTTGGGTTAAAATGACATTTAAAAAAAAAAAGTCAAACGTGGTCAAAAGCAATATGGGTCAATATTGCACGTGTTGGGTTTTTGGTGTATTTGGTGTTTGAAATGATTACTACCTAAGTAGTAATTTAATGTTAAGACCTAGGTTTGGTCTAATTGGTGTAAAGTATGATTTGGGTTAAATTGTACTTTGTAGAATGGGTCGAAATTACCACCCGTAGTGGTAATTGGTGAAGTCCACTTTAGGTGTATAAATGGGCGGATTATGGAGGTAGGTATAAACTCTGGGTTAGGGGCGTTGGCGTCGAATTCTCTTATAGAGAATGTATGTTGATTATGTGTATACCTATATGCGTATTGATAAGGCTAAAAAGGAACATATATTTCATAGCAATATCCCTCCTAAATAATAGGTTTTCATATGTAATTTTATTATATTTTCATTGTAATTGTTTAAATAAATAAGTGCGAAGACAAAAGGCGAAAATGAAGATTTGAAGACACAAACGTCCAAAAAGCTCAAATGTTCAAGATACAATTCAAAACGTTCAATTTATTGATGAAAAACGTCTAAAAATGACAAGAGTACAAGTTACAAAACGCAAAGTACAAGATATTAAATTGTACGCAAGGACGTTCGAAAATCTGGAACCGGGACATGAGTCAACTATCAACGCCCGACGCAACGGACCAAAAATTACAAGTCAACTATGCACAAGAATATAATATAATATTTAAATAATTATATAAATTATTTATATATTATATATATTTAAAAATTATGTCGACAAGCTATGAGACAAATGATCCTGAGCTGGATTTTCAAACTCCGCGACTCGCGGAGTTTGAAGGCTAAAAACTCCACGACTCGCGGAGCTGTCAGAAATCAAAATTCCTATAAAAGGTCACGAATTCTGCGAGTAAAAAATATATAATAATAATAATACTCCCTAGTATAATATAAATAAATATATATATGTATATATAGTATAGATTAGTGTTATATTAGATTAGTTTGAGTTATGTAAAAGTTATTTTTACGGGTTTTTAAAGTCGGAGCTCTGTCCGTGTAACACTACGCGATAAATAATCAATGTAAGCTATGTTCTCCTTTTTAAATTAATGTCTCGTACTTAAGTTATTATTATGCTTATTTGAGCCAAAGTAATCATGATGTTGGACTAAATATTAAAGACGGGGTAATTGGGTTTTGTACCATAATTGGGGTTTGGACAAAAGAACGACACTTGTGGAAATTAGACTATGGGCTATTAATGGGCTTTATATTAAATTAACGATACCTCGTTAATTTAATATAAAGGTTATGATTTGAAGTATCTATATATAACCACATACGCTTAATCGGACACGATGGGCGGGATATTTATAAGTACGAATTATTGTTCATTTGACCGGACACGGGAATGGATTAATAGTCAATGGACTCATTAAAACAGGGGTGGATTACATTCAAGGGTAATTGGTGTAATTGTTAACAAAGTATTAAAACCTTGGTTTACACACAGTCGATAACCTGGTGTATTCATTAAGCAAATTATTAAGACCTTGTTACAGTTCGAATCCCCAGTTAGTTGGAATATTTGACTTCGGGTATAAGGTTAAATTTGCCGAGCAGTTTATAATTATGACCGATGAACTATTATGGACAAAAACCAGATAGGTTTCAAATACATCCAGGACAAAGGACAATTAGCCCAGGACAATAAATTAAAATCAAAACGTCAAACATCATGGTTACGGAAGTTTAAATAAGCATAATATATTTTATTTCATTTTTCCTCGTACTTTTATTTATTGTCATTTCAATTATTGTTATTTATTTTATATTGTTATTTAAATATCGTCATTTACTATACGCTTCGCTTAAAATATAAATCGACAAACCGGTCATTAAACGGTAAACCCCCTTTTATATATTATTATATATAATTATATATATTTTGTACAAATATAGTTGTTTAAAAATATAGTGTGCAATAAGCCCGCTCCCTGTGAAACGAACCGGACTTACTAAAAACTATACTACTCTACGATTAGGTACACTGCCTATAGTATTGTAGCAAGGTTTAGGTATATCCCATTTGTAAATAAATAATTAAAACTTGTGTAATTTGTAACGTATTTCGTAGTAAAATATAGTACTATCACGTACCCCCACGCTACCACATCAAGTATTTTTGGCGCCGCTGCCGGGGAACTTGACAAAACGCTATATTTTTAATATATATTTGTATAAATATATTTTTAGAAAAACAATATTAAAAAATATATATATATATATATATATATATATATATATATATATATATATATATATATATATATATATATATATATAATCTAGTTTTACGATTTTATTTATAAAATTATAAAGTAGTTCTATTTTTATTTTAGTTTTTAAATATAAGTTTTTATTATATAAATATTTAGATTTTAAAACAGAAAAAAAAAACACGTCGAATTAAAAACTGTACCAGATTTGAATTTTGGAACCCCGCGACTCGCGGGGTTTGCTGCTTGAAATACCGCGACTCGCGGAGACACTCTGACACACGCTGACAGAACCCTAATTCTGCATTTATTACGGATTATTATTAATTATAATTATTATTAACCCTAATTATTATTATTATTATAATTAGTTTTATTTTAATTTAAGTTTTATTTAATTTATATTTTAGTTAAATTAGTTAATTAAATTATAAAATTAATAGTTTTAATAAATAATTAATATAAAAATAATATTTTTATAAAAATTGTACTTTTTACAACTTTTTGTATATTTTTATATTTTCTCCCTTTTTAATCATTTTAGCGTAATATTTGTATTTTTAGCTCATATTTAGTTTTAAACTTAGTTTTTGCCATAGTTATTTTTACTTCTAGATTTTTAGGCTTTGCCGTAAAATCCCTTAAGTGCTTTTTCTTTAGACTAAGATTTAGGTGCTTTAGAATTTTGCGACGCCGTTTTTATATTTTAGTATCTTTTTAAGTTATTACCATTTGGGATATAGTTTTTCTTTTAAGCTTTAATATTTTTAGACGCAACTTTTAATTCTTAGTTTTTAATTCCTTTTTAAGTTACGACGCGCTATTTTCTTATTTTTATTTTTCGACATTTTTCGACGCGCATTCTTTTTCTTTCTTATTTCTCGACGCTTTAGTTTTTAGGACTTAGAAATTTTCTCTATTTCTTATCTAATATCTCAAACAGAAAGAAAAATTATTTAAGTGGTTAAATTAATGGACGTTGACAATTTTCTGCTTCGTAGTAATAGTTGGATTTGTTAGTGGCTGAGTTGTGAGCTTCCGGTTTAAAGGGTTCTGGCTCCCTGCTGCATCTTTTGGCTATTCGAAACGTGGGCAAAAGCAGAAAAGTCTATTAATTGGACAACTTATATAAGTTTTTCTATTTTTATAACTAATAGGATAATTAGTAAATGCACCACATTGTAGCTAAAATTTGGCCATCGCAATAAAATGGAAAATTTTGAAAACAAGGCTATGGAAACTCTTTTTGATATCCAAAATCAATTAAATCAATACTCTCAAACGAGTGTTGATGATAATTCGTTCGGTCAATCTTGGATCACGAATGACGAAACAATAACTGGTTGTGAAATCTGTGGAGATTATCACTCAACATGGGAATGTTATTATTACGTTCCTATGAAAAATTACGCACCCACGGAACCTGAATGGAATGATTATGAAGAATACAATTCAAATTGGGATTATTCCCAAGAATATATCCAAACTCAACAACCAGTAGACGAGGAAAATTACGTGTCTGAAAATTTATTAGACAATATGAAAATCAAACTCGAAGAACTCAATGCTCAAAATGAACAAATGAGAGAGTTTGTAAACCGGCAAGCTGAAACTCTATCAGACTACACACCTGTTGATCTGAGGAGTATTGTGCAAGAAAATCTCATATCATCGAATTTTGATGAATTCGAGAGCTCCGAAATCACCAACTATCCCGATGATACTTTTTATTCAGTCTTACCAATTTCACAACATATTGACACATTAGCCTCTACCGACGAAATCATCGATCCATCAATGGATAAAGAAGAAGTAAGGGTAACAAGTTGGTACTCTTGGGAATACGATAACGTTGAAAATTTTACCCCCAAGGCCAAACCGAACTTCACCATTCCACAACCTTCCAACCCAATATTCTCAATAGACGAGTCATCAACCGGAAATGAACTACGAGCTGTAACAGATAATGACACCTCGAATTTCACCCAATTGGGTAATAGAGGTGAAAACTTTGACGTCGAGAATAAAAAGAAGGAAACGTTAGAAATTGTCCACCCTATAATATGTATGTCGGTGTATATCGATCCATTTGACCAAGAACCAGAAAAGAGACATATCCATTTACTAAAAGCTACACTTAAAAAAGAATTAAGTAGTGACAATCGGGCGAGTCTAAACTTTAAACCCATTGATATATTATACACCACCCGAGATGTAAATAACTGGCTCACTACTCTAATTCGTGGAACTTATTCTACCGACTTCACATGTCGTCAGCTAAGTGTGGGGAAGTTTAACCCCACTTAATGTTAAATTAGGGGTTCGGGTTAGTGCATAACTCGTTAACAAAAATGCATGATAAGTTAGGATAAAAGACGTTTTTTCAAATATTAGTAAACAGTTCAGAAAAGCAACCGTTTTTGAAGAAAAACATGTGTGATAAAATAAGAAGGAATGAACGATGAGGTGCACCATCTATCATCCTGCAATTTTATGGTATCTTTAACTACTTTCTACACTAATCACCCTCATGAATTTATAATTAGAGTCTAATTTCATGCAAATGAGGGCATTGCATGATCTTAAGTGTGGGAAAAGGTTATAAATTCTCTCGGATCTATTCTTGGCTTATTTTCTAAATTTTGTGAAAAAAAAAAAAATTTCAACTAAATGAATTCAAAATCATGTTTATACATATTTATGAACGGTGAAAACTAGGTGTTAATACCGAAATTATCGTTACCTCGGAAAGGACATAAATTGAGAAACACCCTAAAACGATTGAATTCATTTAAAATGGAATAAAGGAGAATAAAAAGGCAAAGAAAGAAACTAAGTGTGGGGAGAATGTACCAAGTTATTCAATTAAAAACTATATATCACATGTTTCTGTAAAGTTATTGCAGGTGCTTTTGTTTTGGACTAAATTAACTGTTTTACCCGATTTACTGTAATATATTTGAAAGAAAAGATGGATCTACACGATGAATCAATTCCATCATTAAAAGGAAGTAAAGTCTTCCGAAAAAGACACGTGCTTCTTGATTTAGGTCATGAAGTTGTCGTCCAGACCAGCTGTAGGTTGACGAAAAATCTAGAAAAGTCATCTCTAAAATCAGCAGGAAATCCACGGACCTCAGTATCAAACAGGGTCGCCAAGTGGTCAGATTTATCCTAACCATGAGAAGGATTTATCTCGTACAATGGGGGGGGCACCGTGCAAATTAGCTTGATAAGACTAAAGAATCAGATCCCTAGAAAGGATAATCTCCTTAAAGATCAAAAATCAGCTTTTAAGCCTGATATTACTCAATCCTTGAGATTGACCTTAAAGATTGAGAATTACAAACTCATGGAATTCAATGATATCTAAACTCGAGCTTGAACGAGAAAATATTTTGATCAAAAATAAAACCGATTTGTTTTCTGAAAAACCATTTTCAATGCGTTCATTACCTTTGAACGTAAAATCCTAGGAATTCACCTGGAATTCATTAGGTCACCTGAACCAAATCGGGTGTCAACCGTAAGAACGGTGGTTGCATAGCATGGTCGGAGACAGGACCTTGTGCCAGACCGAAAAATCATAGGATGATCTTTACTATTGCTCCTACAAAGGATAGTAATAGCATCCGACATGTTTATAGACCATAATCAAAAGCAAGTCATGGAACATTGCCTTAACAGTTTCTTGTTCATCGCTTTCCTTTACAACCGGACGGTAGTTTACCGAAAGGTAATATACGGAGCAAGTATACTGGACGTGTTGCTTTCCCAATACAAGGTTAGCAAGTGGGTAACACAAAACCACAAGTGTTGAGCTAAAATTTTCAAATCTGAAACCCACATAACCCACAAAAATAATTTGCAAACACCGGTGAAGGGTTATTCCGGAAAACTTATCTAGGGTAAAAACTAGATTGAATTTTCAAAAGATCAAATGTTTTCATAAAGATCCAATTTCCTTACGGATCTAAATTTTCATAGTCATGTGGGACTGTAAACCGCCTTTCAAATGTGCACTTTTCTTTGAAAACCGAAAGTAAATCGGCAATTTGATTGCAAGTGTCGTTGACCTAAACCCGAGGCAACTGTGGATGACACACCCACCTTTAACCATGGTTCTATCGTTACTATCATTGTTTATACCACCATATCAAAATCACTGATGTACAAAGTGTGATGAATAAAAAAGTGATTCATGTATGTTTTTATTTCAAATTCTGTATTGCTTGAGGACAAGCAACGTTCAAGTGTGGGGATGTTTGATAAGGCTAAAAAGGAACATATATTTCATAGCAATATCCCTCCTAAATAATAGGTTTTCATATGTAATTGTATTATATTTTCATTGTAATTGTTTAAATAAATAAGTGCGAAGACAAAAGGCGAAAATGAAGATTTGAAGACACAAACGTCCAAAAAGCTCAAATGTTCAAGATACAATTCAAAATGTTCAATTTATTGATGAAAAACGTCTAAAAATGACAAGAGTACAAGTTACAAAACGCAAAGTACAAGATATTAAATTGTACGCAAGGACGTTCGAAAATCTGGAACCGGGACATGAGTCAACTATCAACGCCCGACGCAACGGACCAAAAATTACAAGTCAACTATGCACAAGAATATAATATAATATTTAAATAATTATATAAATTATTTATATATTATATATATTTAAAAATTATGTCGACAAGCTATGAGACAAATGATCCTGAGCTGGATTTTCAAACTCCGCGACTCGCGGAGTTTGAAGGCTAAAAACTCCACGACTCGCGGAGCTGTCAGAAATCAAAATTCCTATAAAAGGTCACGAATTCTGCGAGTAAAAAATATATAATAATAATAATACTCCCTAGTATAATATAAATAAATATATATATGTATATATAGTATAGATTAGTGTTATATTAGATTAGTTTGGGTTATGTAAAAGTTATTTTTACGGGTTTTTAAAGTCGGAGCTCTGTCCGTGTAACACTACGCGATAAATAATCAATGTAAGCTATGTTCTCCTTTTTAAATTAATGTCTCGTACTTAAGTTATTATTATGCTTATTTGAGCCAAAGTAATCATGATGTTGGACTAAATAATAAAGACGGGGTAATTGGGTTTTGTACCATAATTGGGGTTTGGACAAAAGAACGACACTTGTGGAAATTAGACTATGGGCTATTAATGGGCTTTATATTAAATTAACGATACCTCGTTAATTTAATATAAAGGTTATGATTTGAAGTATCTATATATAACCACATACGCTTAATCGGACACGATGGGCGGGATATTTATAAGTACGAATTATTGTTCATTTGACCGGACACGGGAATGGATTAATAGTCAATGGACTCATTAAAACAGGGGTGGATTACATTCAAGGGTAATTGGTGTAATTGTTAACAAAGTATTAAAACCTTGGTTTACACACAGTCGATAACCTGGTGTATTCATTAAGCAAAGTATTAAGACCTTGTTACAGTTTGAATCCCCAGTTAGTTGGAATATTTGACTTCGGGTATAAGGTTAAATTTGCCGAGCAGTTTATAATTATGACCGATGAACTATTATGGACAAAAACCAGATAGGTTTCAAATACATCCAGGACAAAGGACAATTAGCCCAGGACAATAAATTAAAATCAAAACGTCAAACATCATGGTTACGGAAGTTTAAATAAGCATAATATATTTTATTTCATTTTTCCTCGTACTTTTATTTATTGTCATTTCAATTATTGTTATTTATTTTATATTGTTATTTAAATATCGTCATTTACTATACGCTTTGCTTAAAATATAAATCGACAAACCGGTCATTAAACGGTAAACCCCCTTTTATATATTATTATATATAATTATATATATTTTGTACAAATATAGTTGTTTAAAAATATAGTGTGCAATAAGCCCGCTCCCTGTGGAACGAACCGGACTTACTAAAAACTATACTACTCTACGATTAGGTACACTGCCTATAGTGTTGTAGCAAGGTTTAGGTATATCCCATTTATAAATAAATAATTAAAACTTGTGTAATTTGTAACGTATTTCGTAGTAAAATATAGTACTATCACGTACCCCCACGCTACCACATCAAGTATTATAGGTAAAGGTTTGCTCGGTGGCGTTTGGAGGCGATTTACATACATGACGTGTGCGGGCTTTCCAAGGTGAGTGTAATAAGTATACGTGTACGTGGCGAGTGAAGTGTCGACGTGTTAAGACACCACTCGAGGGTGAAGCATCGGCGTGTTAAGATGCCACTCCAAGAGTTGTAATGGGTGAAGTGTCGACGTGTTAAGACACCGCCCGGGGTGAAGTATCGACGTGTTAAGATGCCACCCGTGGGGTTAGTGTACGACGTGTTAAGTACTCTAACGGTTGTTATGAACAACGATGGGAAATGCGAGTACCATCCCTTGTATTATTGGTTAACCATGGTTGTGTGTTGTAGTATAGCATATTATATTGTTCGTGTTATATGCTATTGTTATGCTAGCTTGTGTTTTTGGAGGTTTAGCGTTATACTTTGCGATGGTATGTTAATTATATTGCTAGCATGTATGCGGTATATGTGTAAGTGATTGCAAGTAAGTAGATTATATATGTATATGTATAATTATTGCATTCACTAAGCTTTATGCTTACCCCTCTTGTTGTTTACCTTTTTACAGGTATTGTGTAATGAAGCTTTCTAGAAGTTAGACTAGAGGCTTAAGAGTGCTTGGGCTCGACGGGGTAGCCATTGGATATTGGACGTGGATTGGGGATTTGGTAGGTCCTCGAGATTATGCTCTTGGTATCGGGTTGGGCTATTGTGTCTTAACCATGGTGTTGAGTAAATATTTCAAGGTTGTATCGTTTGGTTGTGTCGAGTCAAACTTTGTATGTGAAATACATTCTCGTAAGGATGTATGGTGTCATTTGTAAACCAAGAGTCGAGTTAAAACATTAAACATGTTATTATGATAAATTGTATACGGAAAGCTATTTTTTTTAAATGGTTTGTACACTTGGATGTTATCGGGACCTAACTAACAAAAAACAAAAATGTGCCTCGTTTTTTTAAACGAATTTGGGGTCGTTACAAGTGGTATCAGAGCATAGTCTAAGGGAATTAAGTGACCTTGGAATAGGTGCCTAGTCTTAGACTTATTGACGGTTATGCGTTATTAGCGGGATTTGTAGGAGTACAGGTCAGATTGAGATTCGTTAGTGCCTTAGAGTAGGTGACTAACTAGGACTAGTGCTTGTCCAAAGTGTGATTATGTAGGGCCTTATTTCGTGTATAAATTGTAGCGACCCGACAAAATAGTCATTGACGGCGTCGTCTACTTAGGTCCCGTTACATGGTCATAAGTCTTTAAAACAACGTTTGACCAAAAGTATGCCGCATTCATTTCAAAAGTAGAGATGTTTCAAGGTTTACAAAATAGTTCGGCAGCTAGTTACATAACAAAGTTTAAAGTACAATTGAAACATATGCGACACAATTTGAAAGTAGTCAAAAGACGCTCCACGTATGCATGTATACTCGACATCCAAGCAAGTATCAAAAGTAATGAGCGGAAGCATGTATCATTAAGTATTCAAGGACCTGAGAAAAACATAAAAGAATCTGTCAACGAAAACGTTGGTGAAATCATAGTTGTATGCATAAAGTATATTTGTATCACAAGGTTTAGTATAAATCGTTTATCAAGCGTATACATCTCAAAAGATGTGTTTGTATCACGAGCACCCAATTATCAAGCTTAACTGAATCTTACCTCTGCATAATAGTGTTAGAACCTACACTATACATCGAAAGTACGTTTCATTCATCTGAATGAGGGTTCGTCAAACCTGCATGGCTACACAACATAATTTCTCGCTTACACCCTACAAGTGTAACTAATGATATTTGGACTTGAGGATTTTCGTTCTAACTCGTATGTATCTTTGCTTTCGTATAGTATTCAAAGTATCAAAGTATGAAAAGTATATATATACATGTGAAAAGTATATATAAGTATGTAATGTATATGTTTTCTCATCCCCGATTTTAAGAGTATAAAAGTATTTGAAAAGTGGGGCTATGATCTCACCTTGAGTGTATGAATGTAAATTTACTTCAACAAGTAACGTGTGCAAGAACAATGCTAGTCTCGACCTAAACAAATAGGTTGTATCAATAACGATAGTCACGATTGGTCAAAGATGTTCAATTAGTCCTATGGCTCGTTACGACTCGATTATGTAGCATGTGAATCAAATTGTCAAATTTCATGAAAGATACAAGTATAGGATCATGTTAGAAAGATTGCATAATCATTCGGTTAAGTTTGACAAAAAGCCAAACTTTGGTCGGTCAAAGTCAACGAAAAAGTCAACGCGTTCGGGTCGGGTCCCGAACTATTTTTCTGAGGTTTTTATTCATATATAAGCATGTTAGAACAAGTTACATGTGAATCGGAGGTCCATAGCGTGTCAAACATTTTTCATATTTTGACCATGTAGGTCAGAATCAAACTACGCCTATTGTCGCGCCGCGACAAAGGCTGGCCGCGCCGCGGCATTACACGCGTGCTGGTACCTGGTCAGTTTCAGTTTTCTAAGTCTCAACCCAAACCTTTTTATGCATAAAACGCAAACCGCAAACACTTAGAACTCGCATCTTATATCGTTAGAAAGGTAATTTGACAAAGAACACAACTAAATACATCTCACCAACCAAAAACATTATTTACAATAACCGACTTTTCAAATCAAATGATCAATCAATGCACACATTTAATGCTTCAATTTTTACAAGTGCACATTTATGATTCGGGCATTTAATGCATACATAGAACACGCCGTTTTGTGGATAATCAAGCATATAATACAACTAACTACTTACTAACAATAATTCATGGCATTCAATGCATCAAATATTCATTTCAAGCTTATCAAACCCTAACCCAAATTCACCAAAATCACTAATCAAGTTTATGGAGTTTTCTCAAGCAACCTACACATCAAATTGAAGCTAGTGATACTGGGAACACATTTAATACATGCATTTATAACATTTAACAACATTCAAACAACCAAATCACCAAATCAAACACACCAAAGTTCATATTTAAGTTAGTTATTTCAAATAACGAAATCGAGCATATAAATCATATAATCATGTTAGACTTGAGCCATAGACACTAATTAACAACTTTATAACTTAAAAACATCAAGAACACAAAATATAGTGATTTTAGAAAGTTACCCAAACTTGATGAAATCGGTATGGAATCGAAGAGGAAGTTGCAAAGATTCCAAATATGTAATTTGTTTTGATTGAAGCTTGCTTGAACGAATTTAGATGATGATTTCTTGGATTGGAGATTGAGAGATAGTTTGAAAGTATTTAATAAAAATGGAAATGAAATGAAAAAGAAAAATGGGGAGGTGGGGTTGACTAGTCAAAAGCTAGTCACCTCTTTGGCACTTTGGCGAAACTAGTCCCTCGAGTTCGGTTGCGGGTGCGTGAATTACCTAAATGAGATATTTTTAAAACGCATATTAACGGAAGATGTTATAAACATATAATGGAATTTAAATAGTTAAACGGAAAAGTAAACGGAAAAAGGTGGGATGTTACATTACCTACTCCTTAAAAGAAATTTTGTCTCGAAATTTAAGTAGGCGTGGTAGTCGTTGTTTCTTCCTCGGAATCTTGCATTTCTGGAACCGGGAATAGATGAGGGTATTTCCTTTGCATTTGATCTTGCCTTTCCCAAGTAAACTCGGGTCCTCTTTCGGCGTTCCAACGGACCTTGACAATTGGAATTAGGCTTTGTTTAACGTTTTGACGGAGGTTGTAGCGACCCGACCAAATCGTCATTGACGGCGCCGACTACTTAGGTCCCGTTACGTGGTCGTAGTCCCTATATGAGACTCGTTTGACCAAAATTATGTCGCATTCATTTGAAAGGTACAAGACTTGCAAGTTTAGTTTACAAAACCGTTCGACAACAAGTCTAAGTTTACAAAAGTCATAAAGTATAAATGAAATAACTTGCGACATAATATAAGTTGAAAAACACAGTTGCTATAAATAGCGTAAGTATGTAAACAATATGTTTGAATCCAAGGGTGCTATCACTAGCGTATGCATGTATGTATCTTGACTCCAAGCAAATAATCAGAGTGTATGCGGAAGCATGTATCAAATAGCCATGTATGAACCTGAGAAACATATAGAAAACTGTCAACGAAAAACGTTGGTGAAATCATAGATGTATTTGTAAACGTTGTTTTTGAACCACAAGATTTAGTATTCCCATAGTTGATTATCAAAATCGTTTGCATTCCAAAAGTATTGTTCGCGAGCACCCAATTATCAAGACTTAACGTTTCCTTCCATTGAACCCCATCACTATAGTGTTAGAACATACACTGTTTCTCAAAAATATATTTCACCCGTAGACGGTAGCGAACCGTCCGTAGTGAGGGTTTGTCAAACCCGTATGGCCACACAATATAAGTTCTCGCTTACACCCTGCAAGTGTAACTAATGATAATCGAATTGAGGATTTTTGTTCTAACTCGCTGTGGAATGTTTGTTTTCCTTGTACTTGTGTTCAAAGTATAAAAGTAAGTAGCACCAAATGTAACAAAGTATATGTTTCTCAGCCCACAATTTAAAGTATAAAAAGTTGTTGAAAAGGTGGGACTATGATCTCACCTCGAGTGCACGAGTATAAAAGTACTTCACAAAGTAACGTATGCATGAAAGTTGCTTAGCCTTGACCTAAACAAGTAAGTTATATCAATTAACCGGTTACGACACAAGGTCGGGTGAAATGTGTTCAATTAGTCCTATGGCTCGTTACGACTCGAATAGTATAGCATGTGAATCACGTTGTCAAGTTTCATGCAAGAATCAAGTATAAAAACATGTTAGAACGATTGTAATAAAGTTTGAGTTGACATTTCAAAACCTTACCATTAGAAAGGAAATCTTATTACGTTTCCAACGATATTTGATTCATCGAAAACGGAGTTACGGTCAAAAAGTTATGGCCAAAACAAGTTTGCTGAAGTTCGGATGAAACAGGCAATTGTCGCGGCGCGACAAATGGCTCCGCGGCGCGACAAATGCCTATTTTGAAGGTCAGAAAGCCTGAAAAACATGTTCTAAAATCACCCTTTGGGCCACGGCGCGACAAATTGCTCCGCGGCGCGACAAATAACGTGGTCTGGTGCCTGGTCAGTCTCAAATGTTCAAGTCTTGGTCAAAACTTCAAACAACCATAAAACGCAAACCGTAAACAACTAGAAGGCGTATCTTATACCGTTGGAAAGCTCTTTTGACAAGGAACACAACTAACCACATATCATCAAACAAAAACATCATTTATAATAGCCGGAATCTCATCAAGTGATCAATAAAAGTCCATTTTCAAAGTTTCAAGTTCGTAAAACGTATTTTATGATTCGGGAATCCAATTTATACATACGATATGCCGTTTTGAAGGTAATGAAGCATACATTACAACTAAACACTTACTAATAACATTTCATGGCATTCAAGCATCAAAAGTTCATGTCAAGAACTATCAAACCCTAGTCAAACATCACAAAATCATTAATCGGGTTTTTGAAGTTTTCTTAATCAACCTACACATCCAAACGAAGCTAGTGATACTAGTAACACAATTAAAACATGCACTTTAACAATCTAACAACATTAACTCATCCAAAATCAAGGATTAAGCAAACCCATTTCAAATGTTCAAACTAGTTACTCAAAACAACGAATCGAGCAAACAAAACATATATTCATGTTATACACGAGCCATAGACACTAACTAACACCATTTCAAGTCAAAAACACGAATTTAAAGAAATTTAGAGTTTTAGAAATGTTACCCAAACGAGATGAAGTTTGTATCAAAATGTAGAGGATGAAGAGAGGATCACGAAAATGTAATCGGATTTGTTGTGAGCTTCCAAGATTGAATTTAGATGATGAATGATTGAATTGGGTGTTTGTGTGTGTGTTCTTGATAGAGAGAAAGAGAGAGAGGTGTTGGTGGAAATGAATGGAGGAGGTGAAGTGGTTGACTAGTTGACCTAGTCACCACTTTGCCCACTTGTCAACTTAAGTCCCTCATGTTTGTAGTCGGGTGCGGGAATTAACCAAACGAAATATTTTAAAAACGCTCGAGTAGACGAGTGATGTTATAATTAAATAACGAGAATATTATAAACGTTAGTCAACGGAAATTGGGAATTTAAATAGCGAAAGATATTATTTTAAAAAAAAAAGACGGTGTTAAAAATAAATTTAACGAAAAAACGCGGGATGTTACATTATCCACAACTCAAAAGAAATTTCGTCCCGAAATTTAGTTGGAAGTAGTAGTTGTTGAATCTTACTCGAGATCTTGCGTTGTAAATTCTACGAATAGGTGAAGGTACGTCCTTGAGTATTTCCACGAATTTTGACAGTTGCGATTTTACGTTGGTTTTAAAGTTGGTTCCACAATTTATAGTTTCAACCGGTCCTCCTTGGAAGTGAGGTTTATCGTTGATAGTAAGTTCATCGAAGAGGATAACAAGTTCTTGTCTCGCAAAACACGTCTTTAAGTTGATACATCGAATGTAGGATAAACGGAGACTCGAAATGAGCCGGAAAATCTAAACGGCTAGCAACGGGTCTAAAACGCCCCAAGATTTCAAAAGGATTAAAATATCACGGATTTAGCTTCCTACGTTTTCCCGAAATGGATTGCACCTTTCCAAGGTGCGACTCTTAACGTGACGCGGTTTCCCACGTGGAATTTGAAATGTTTACGTCTAACATCGGCGTAGCTCTTGGTGATTACGAGTCGCGTAGGGTTTTGCTTGAATATGAATAAATTTTCTCGGTTGTTCATGAATAACCTCGGCCCCGGTGAATTGGTCATCGTTTACTTGGTTCGACAAAGGAGAATGACGTTTCCGGTCACATGTGGTTTCAAAAGGAGTGACGTTAAAACTCGAATGAAAATCATTGTAGTACGAGGATTCGGTTAAAGGAAAATACTTTTCTCAAGTAAATTTGAAGTTAGTAATACAAACTTGTATTATGGTTTCCAAGGTTTAAATCGCATGTTTGTTCGGTCCGTCGGGTTGTGGATGGTACGCGGTACTCGTGTCTAAACGCGGTCCCGAGGCTTTTTGTAAGGTACTCCAAAATCTAGAAGTGAAACGAGGATCTCAATCCGAAACGGGGTATATTTCCCTAAGGCATATTGAACACGTTTGCTAGGAATTGAAAACGTTAGCTAGGACAAGTTTCTCAAGAAAATTCGCGTCGCGGAAGATTTATCAGTTTCCAAAAACGTTCGTCGGGGCAAGTTCTCATCGGTTTCTGAAAGAAAAACGTTCGTCGGAACTATTCACCCTCGAGGTGAATACTAGTATAACGTGAAGAGTCTCTCTCCATTGGGAATTTAGAATAAGGACCTCCTGAACCGGAAGTACGAGTGTGGTGAGAGAGAAGTTTCCGCCTCAGTGCGAGTATAACGAGTAAATTGTAATTAGTCAATAAGACTGCGCGAGGACGAGCTAGTATACCCGTGTGACATACGGTTGAAGTCGAATGGAATCGGTAATTCATTCGGAAGCATAAGTATAGTTCGACAAAAATCGAAGGTGTGTCCCCGGTATGGTTGTTATAAATATTCTCGGAGTTTTCGGATGTCCAAACCTGAAAGGATGAAGTCATGTACATGGCACATGGTGGTGTTTAGGTTGATCGAGTCTAACCACCATCACGCGTCACTAGAACTTTGGTATGTCTTACCGTAATATAACCACGTTGATCGAGTGTCGTTATATTACGCCAAATCATACTTCCATTCCCACATCACTCCATGAGTTCTAGTTCGTGTCATCGTGAAAATCTAAAATGAACAAAATGTAACGACGTCTCAAACGTGACTCGTATTAAATCGAAAGAATTTCTGCAACTCTAAGGAAGCGTTCCCCGAGGGAAGTGTATAAATGATTGTTCACGTCAATGCGGTTCGAGTCAGACAATAATGTATTTAGATATGAAAAGAGTAACGAGTCATGATAACAAGTAGTACGCAACCGTAGTGATAAACAGTGATGACGATACTCATCTAAAGTGGTGGTGGTAACTTTACAACACTTGTGGATAGTAAGCTGAGACGGGGTGGATAACAACCAAGGAGTCAGAATTCCCGAACTAGAGTGACTAACGAAGTCGTGGTCATCCGTACGCGTATGAACCTTGAATTCACGTGTGTTACCAAAAAGTGGCGGAATACGAGTTCGTATGATGAAGGTTGGGTACCATTAAAAAGTTTGATTAAGAATGATTCAAGTATAATGCACAAGTAGTCAAGTAAGTGCTATCTATAGCAAATGTATGTCAGAATGCAATGGCTAACTATCCGGTTGTAGTCTAGATTCACTAATGCGTCCTAACGACTCTGTTAGACACACTAATGCACGTCCTAGTTCCCTACAACCAACGCTCTGATACCATCTGTAGCGACCCGACCAAATCGTCATTGACGGCGCCGACTACTTAGGTCCCGTTACGTGGTCGTAGTCCCTATATGAGACTCGTTTGACCAAAATTATGTCGCATTCATTTGAAAGGTACAAGACTTGCAAGTTTAGTTTACAAAACCGTTCGACAACAAGTCTAAGTTTACAAAAGTCATAAAGTATAAATGAAATAACTTGCGACATAATATAAGTTGAAAAACACAGTTGCTATAAATAGCGTAAGTATGTAAACAATATGTTTGAATCCAAGGGTGCTATCACTAGCGTATGCATGTATGTATCTTGACTCCAAGCAAATAATCAGAGTGTATGCGGAAGCATGTATCAAATAGCCATGTATGAACCTGAGAAACATATAGAAAACTGTCAACGAAAAACGTTGGTGAAATCATAGATGTATTTGTAAACGTTGTTTTTGAACCACAAGATTTAGTATTCCCATAGTTGATTATCAAAATCGTTTGCATTCCAAAAGTATTGTTCGCGAGCACCCAATTATCAAGACTTAACGTTTCCTTCCATTGAACCCCATCACTATAGTGTTAGAACATACACTGTTTCTCAAAAATATATTTCACCCGTAGACGGTAGCGAACCGTCCGTAGTGAGGGTTTGTCAAACCCGTATGGCCACACAATATAAGTTCTCGCTTACACCCTGCAAGTGTAACTAATGATAATCGAATTGAGGATTTTTGTTCTAACTCGCTGTGGAATGTTTGTTTTCCTTGTACTTGTGTTCAAAGTATAAAAGTAAGTAGCACCAAATGTAACAAAGTATATGTTTCTCAGCCCACAATTTAAAGTATAAAAAGTTGTTGAAAAGGTGGGACTATGATCTCACCTCGAGTGCACGAGTATAAAAGTACTTCACAAAGTAACGTATGCATGAAAGTTGCTTAGCCTTGACCTAAACAAGTAAGTTATATCAATTAACCGGTTACGACACAAGGTCGGGTGAAATGTGTTCAATTAGTCCTATGGCTCGTTACGACTCGAATAGTATAGCATGTGAATCACGTTGTCAAGTTTCATGCAAGAATCAAGTATAAAAACATGTTAGAACGATTGTAATAAAGTTTGAGTTGACATTTCAAAACCTTACCATTAGAAAGGAAATCTTATTACGTTTCCAACGATATTTGATTCATCGAAAACGGAGTTACGGTCAAAAAGTTATGGCCAAAACAAGTTTGCTGAAGTTCGGATAAAATAGGCATTTGTCGCGCCGCGGAGCCATTTGTCGCGCCGCGACAATTGCCTGTTTCATCCGAACTTCAGCAAACTTGTTTTGGCCATAACTTTTTGACCGTAACTCCGTTTTCGATGAATCAAATATCGTTGGAAACGTAATAAGATTTCCTTTCTAATGGTAAGGTTTTGAAATGTCAACTCAAACTTTATTACAATCGTTCTAACATGTTTTTATACTTGATTCTTGCATGAAACTTGACAACGTGATTCACATGCTATACTATTCGAGTCGTAACGAGCCATAGGACTAATTGAACACATTTCACCCGACCTTGTGTCGTAACCGGTTAATTGATATAACTTACTTGTTTAGGTCAAGGCTAAGCAACTTTCATGCATACGTTACTTTGTGAAGTACTTTTATACTCGTGCACTCGAGGTGAGATCATAGTCCCACCTTTTCAACAACTTTTTATACTTTAAATTGTGGGCTGAGAAACATATACTTTGTTACATTTGGTGCTACTTACTTTTATACTTTGAACACAAGTACAAGGAAAACAAACATTCCACAGCGAGTTAGAACAAAAATCCTCAATTCGATTATCATTAGTTACACTTGCAGGGTGTAAGCGAGAACTTATATTGTGTGGCCATACGGGTTTGACAAACCCTCACTACGGACGGTTCGCTACCGTCTACGGGTGAAATATATTTTTGAGAAACAGTGTATGTTCTAACACTATAGTGATGGGGTTCAATGGAAGGAAACGTTAAGTCTTGATAATTGGGTGCTCGCGAACAATACTTTTGGAATGCAAACGATTTTGATAATCAACTATGGGAATACTAAATCTTGTGGTTCAAAAACAACGTTTACAAATACATCTATGATTTCACCAACGTTTTTCGTTGACAGTTTTCTATATGTTTCTCAGGTTCATACATGGCTATTTGATACATGCTTCCGCATACACTCTGATTATTTGCTTGGAGTCAAGATACATACATGCATACGCTAGTGATAGCACCCTTGGATTCAAACATATTGTTTACATACTTACGCTATTTATAGCAACTGTGTTTTTCAACTTATATTATGTCGCAAGTTATTTCATTTATACTTTATGACTTTTGTAAACTTAGACTTGTTGTCGAACGGTTTTGTAAACTAAACTTGCAAGTCTTGTACCTTTCAAATGAATGCGACATAATTTTGGTCAAACGAGTCTCATATAGGGACTACGACCACGTAACGGGACCTAAGTAGTCGGCGCCGTCAATGACGATTTGGTCGGGTCGCTACAGAGGTGTCCACAATTTCAACCGGTTCCTCCACGAAATGAAGTTTGTCATCAATAGTAAGCTCCTCGAGAGGAATGACGATATTGGGTTCGGCAAGGCACTTTTTCAAGTTAGATACATGGAAAGTAGGATGAACGGAGCTCAACTAAGGCGGAAGATCTAAACGATAAGCAACGGTTCCAACACGCTCCAAGATTTCGAAAGGACCAATATACCGCAGATTTAGCTTCTCGCGTTTCCCGAAACGGATTACACCTTTCTAAGGTGCGACTTTTAACATTACACGATTACCGACTTGAAATTCGAGGTCGTTGCATCGTTTGTCGGTATAGCTCTTTTGACGACTTCGGGCCGTCCTAAGTCTATCTCGGATTTGAACGATTTTCTCGGTTGTTTCATGAATGAGTTCGGGTCCGGTGATTTGTGTGTCGCCTACTTCGGCCCAACAAAGAGGAGAACGAAATTTTCGGCCATATAAAGCTTCGAATGGTGCGGCGTTAATACTCGCGTGATAACTATTATTGTAGGAGAATTCGGCGAGAGTTAAGTGCTTGTCCCAAGCTTTTCCAAAATCAACCACGCAAGCTCGTAACATGTCCTCCAAGGTTTGAATTGTGCGTTCGCTTTGTCCATCGGTTTGAGGGTGATATGCGGTGCTCATGTCTAAACGCGTTCCCAACGCTTCTTGCAAGGTACGCCAAAATCTAGAAACAAAACGGCCATCTCGATCGGAGATAATCGATAAAGGTACACCGTGTCGAGCTACAATCTCCTTGATGTAAAGTTGTGCAAGTTTCTCCATTTTGTCGATTTTTTTCATAGCGAGAAAATGTGCGGATTTGGTGAGACGGTCAACAATAACCCAAATGGTATCATAACAGCCCGTTGTCTTTGGTAACTTGGTGATGAAGTCCATCGTTATTCTTTCCCACTTCCATTGCGGGATTTCAGGTTGTTGAAGTAACCCGGACGGTCTTTGGTGTTCGACTTTGACTTTAGAACATGTCAAACACTTGGCAACATAAGTAGCTACGTCCCTTTTGATGTTCGGCCACCAATATTGTTCTTTAAGGTCGTGGTACATCTTATTGGCACCGGGGTGAATCGAGTATCGTGACTTATGGGCTTCATCTAAAATAAGGCTTCGTAGGTCCCCATAACTAGGCACCCAAATCCTTCCGGCGAAATATCGGAGTCCGGTCCCCCTAATTTCGAATCGAGAGACGAGAATGTTCAAGAGCTCGTGTGAAACGTTTTCATCCTTGAGAGCTTCATCTTGGGCTACCCGAATTTGGCTATTAAGGTTGTGTGGATGGTGATGTTTAAGGCTCGGACACGAAGAGGCATTGTTTTTTCCTTTCGGCTTAAGGCATCGGCTACAACATTAGCCTTTCCGGGATGGTAACGAAGCTCGCAATCGTAATCGTTTAAGGTTTCAATCCACCTTCGTTGTCTCATGTTTAGTTGCTTTTGATTGACGATGTGTTGGAGACTTTTGTGATCGGTAAAGATAGTACTCTTGGTTCCATAAAGATAGTGTCTCCAAATTTTAAGTGCAAAGACAACGGCTCCGAGTTCGAGATCATGTGTCGTGTAGTTTCGTTCATAAATTTTGAGTTGTCGAGAAGCATAAAAAATGACTTTCGTTCGTTGCATCAACACACACCCAAAACCATGTTTCGAGGCGTCGAAATACACAACAAAATCATCGTTGCCTTCGGGAAGTGACAAGATAGGAGCGATGCTTAGCTTCGTTTTCAAGATTTGAAATGCGGATTCTTGTTCGGTTGCCCAAATGAATTTTCTTCCCTTATGAGTTAACGCGGTTAGAGGGTGAGCGACCAAAGAGAAATCTTTGATGAATCTACGATAGTATCCGGCAAGACCCAAGAATTAATGAATGTGAGTAGGAGTAGTAGGAGTCTCCCATCTACTAATGGCTTCGATTTTTGATGGATCGACTTTAATACCTTGGTCACTTACAACGTGACCAAGAAATTGAACTTCCTTCAACCAAAATTCACACTTGGAGGACTTGGCATAGAGTCGTTCTTGTCTTAAAAGTTCAAGCACAAGTCGAAGGTGTTCCTCGTGTTCTTCTTTCTTTTAGAATAAACCAAAATATCATCGATGAACACTATAACGAATTTGTCAAGATACGGTTTGCACACGCGGTTCATAAGATCTATGAACACCGCCGGTGCGTTAGTGAGACCAAATGGCATGACAAGGAATTCATAACTACCATAACGAGTTCGGAAAGCAGTTTTGGAGACATCTTCCCCCTTAACCCTTAATTGATGATAACCCGAGCGGAGATCGATTTTCGAATATACACAAGACCCTTGTAGTTGATCAAAGAGGTCATCGATGCGAGGAAGAGGATATCGGTTCTTAACCGTCAATTTGTTTTGTTCACGATAATCAATGCACATTCATAGGGATCCATCTTTCTTTTTAACAAACAAAATCGGAGCGCCCCAAGGTGAATGGCTAGGTTGGATAAAATCACGATCAAGTAGTTCTTAGATTTGACTTTGCAATTCTTGCATTTCGGATGGAGCAAGTCTATATGGTGCACGTACTACGGGTGCGACTCCCGGAATAAGATCGATTTGAAATTCTACCGGTCAATGAGGTGGAAGACCCGGAAATTCGTCTGGAAATACATCGGAATAGTCACTAACAATTGGCACATCATCGATGTGCTTCTCATCGGACTCGACTTTCTTAACGTGCGCAAGGATCGCAAAACAAACCTTACGGAGTAGTTTTCTAACTTTAATGCATGAAACGAGGTTGAGTCCGGTGCAACTCTTATCGCCATAAACAATTAAAGGTTCACCGTTCTCGATAGGAATCCGGATTGCGTTAAGATCACAAAGGATGTGAGATTTTGTTTTGGCTAGCCAATTCATACCGATTATTACATCGAAGCTTCCTACTTCCATGGGTATCAAGTCAATTTCAAACTCATTACCCAAAATGTTTAACGTACAGCCTCGGAAATATGTGTCGGCACTCAATAGTTTCCCGTTGGCCACTTCAATGGTATAAGTGGTATCTAGTGGAAGTGGTGGAGTTCTAAAAGAATGAGTCAAAGTCTTGGATACAAAACTCTTATCGGCACCCGAATCGAATAAACAAGTAACATAAGTGTTGTTGAGGAGAAACGTACCTGTGACTAATTCATTGTCATCTTGGGCTTCCTCGGTGTTGATGTTGAAAGCTCGGCCGCGTGTGTTGGGGTTGGCTTTCTTCTTCGGGCATGCATTTCTATAGTGACCCGGTTGGCCACATTCATAACAAACACCTGGTCTTGGTGCATTGGGCCCCTTTTGAGCAACGGGAGCGATGTTTCTACATTCGTGGGCCAAATGGCCACTCTTTTGACACTTGATGCAATACGGCCTTCCACATTCACCCAAATGATATTTGTGGCACTTGTTTCAAAACGGTAAAGTTCCGGCATAACCTTTATTACCGTCGGGAGTGAAAGGCTTCTTGGCGGGGTTGTTGTTGTAGTTGCTTGATTGAGAGGGTTCCCACTTTCTTTTGTTGCCGCCCGTTTTATCCTCGGCCTTATGAGCTGGCACTACTACTTCATCCACCGTTTCTATCAATTGGCGGGCCATGTTCAAAGCGGCTTGATGATTAGCGAGTTTGGAGGACATCACACCTTGTTTGATGCTCTTTGGAAGACCATCCATATAGAGTTCAACCCTTTGAGATTCGGGGTTCACGAGATTAGGACACATCAAGGATAGCTCGGCAAAGCGTTGGTTATAGGCCTTGATATCGTTTCCGACCGCCTTCAAGGTTCTTAGCTCTTGTTCGAGCTTTCGGGTTTCTTCGAGGGGGAAGTATTCAACAATCATCTTCTCCCTTAAATCGGCCCAAGAGAGGGCATGAGCTTCATCGGTACCCACTGATTGAACATAGGTGTTCCACCACGTGAGGGCGACACCGGCGAATATGTGAGTGGAGTATTTGACCTTGTCTTGGTCCCGACAACCGCTTATGCTAAAGATGGCCTACGTTTGTTCGAACCATCGAGTGAGTGTAACCGGTCCCCCGGTTCCATTATAAGTGTGAGGTTTGCACCCCATAAAAGCCTTGTAGGAGCACCCTTCGCTAGAGTTACCGGATCCTTGGTTGTTGTTGTTGTGGTTGTTGTTATTATTGTTGTTGTTGTTGGTGGAGTGACCGGCCATGGCCGCCTCTACGGCGGTGGCCACCATTCGTTGTAGTGCTTGTTCGGGAGTTTCACGGCGTGGCACACGGCGAGGAGGAATTGTTCCTTCAAAACAAAAGAATACCGTTGGTTAGTATTCTAAATAATACTAACCGTGATGTGGAATAAAGATAGAGAGAAAATTTTCCTTGACTCGCCTTAAATTCTTTATGTCATAATGTTGGAACGTTCATATGAGTCACCGTAATATAATCCCGGAAATTATATTACCCTAATTCATATGTGCATTCGACATTACTTCATATAATCAAGGTGGCGTGTCAATCAAATTAAACAACGTGAGATTAAGATAGAATAAGAATAGATATGAGTATGAGAGTTCGAGTATAAATGCACAAGTAGTCAAGTAATTCCTACTTCAAGTCTATATGCCGGTTGTAGTCTAGACTCACCAATGTACCCTATGACTCGGGGTTGACACCAATGAACTCTAAATCCCTACAACCAATGCTCTGATACCATCTGTAGCGACCTGACAAAATCGTCATTGACGGCGCCGTCTACTTAGGTCCCGTTACATGGTCATAAGTCTTTAAAACAACATTTGACCAAAAGTATGTCGCATTCATTTCAAAAGTAGAGATGTTTCAAGGTTTACAAAATAGTTCGACAGCTAGTTACATAACAAAGTTTAAAGTACAATTGAAGCATATGCGACACAATTTGAAAGTAGTCAAAAGACGCTCCACGTATGCATGTATACTCGACATCCAAGCAAGTATCAAAAGTAATGAGCGGAAGCATGTATCATTAAGTATTCAAGGACCTGAGAAAAACATAAAAGAATCTGTCAACGAAAACGTTGGTGAAATCATAGTTGTATGCATAAAGTATATTTGTATCACAAGGTTTAGTATAAATCGTTTATCAAGCGTATACATCTCAAAAGATGTGTTTGTATCACGAGCACCCAAGTATCAAGCTTAACTGAATCTTACCTCTGCATAATAGTGTTAGAACCTACACTATACATCAAAAATACGTTTCATTCATCTGAATGAGGGTTCGTCAAACCCGCATGGCCACACAACATAATTTCTCGCTTACACCCTACAAGTGTAACTAATGATAATTGGACTTGAGGATTTTCGTTCTAACTCGTATGTATCTTTGCTTTTGTATAGTATTCAAAGTATCAAAGTATGAAAAGTATATATATACATGTGAAAAGTATATATAAGTATGTAATGTATATGTTTTCTCATCCCACGATTTTAAGAGTATAAAAGTATTTGAAAAGTGGGGCTATGATCTCACCTTGAGTGTATGAATGTAAATTTACTTCAACAAGTAACGTGTGCAAGAACAATGCTAGTCTCGACCTAAACAAATAGGTTGTATCAATAACGATAGTCACAATTGGTCAAAGATGTTCAATTAGTCCTATGGCTCGTTACGACTTGATTATGTAGCATGTGAATCAAATTGTCAAATTTCATGCAAGATACAAGTATAGGATCATGTTAGAAAGATTGCATAATCATTCAGTTAAGTTTGACAAAAAGTCAAACTTTGGTCGGTCAAAGTCAACGAAAAAGTCAACGAGTTCGGTTCGGGTCCCGAACCATTTTTGTGAGGTTTTTATTCATATTTAAGCATGTTAGAACAAGTTACATGTGAATCGGAGGTCCATAGCGTGCCAAACATTTTTCATATTTTCACCATGTAGTTCATAATCAAACTACGCCTATTGTCGCGCCGCGACAAAGGCTGGCCGCGCTGCAGCATTACACGCGTGCTGGTACCTGGCTAGCTTCAGTTTTCTAAGTCTCAACTCAAACCTTTTTATGTATAAAACGCAAACCCCAAACACTTAGAACTCGCATCTTATATCGTTAGAAAGGTAATTTGACAAAGAACACAACTAAATACATCTCACCAACCAAAAACATTATTTGCAATAACCGACTTTTCAAATCAAATTATCAATCAATGCACACATTTAATGCTTCAATTTTTACAAGTGCACATTTATGATTCGGGCATTTAATGCATACATAGAACACGCCGTTTTGTAGATAATCAAGCATACAATACAACTAACTACTTACTAACAATAATTCATGGCATTCAATGCATTAAATATTCATTTCAAGCTTATCAAACCCTAACCCAAATTTACCAAAATCACTAATCAAGTTTATGGAGTTTTCTCAAGCAACCTACACATCAAATTGAAGCTAGTGATACTAGAAACACATTTAATACATGCATTTATAACATTTAACAACATTCAAGCAACCAAATCACCAAATCAAACACACCAAAGTTCATATTTAAGTTAGTTATTTCAAATAACGAAATCGAGCATATAAATCATATAATCATGTTAGACTTGAGCCATAGACACTAATTAACAACTTTATAACTTAAAAACATCAAGAACACAAAATCTAGTGATTTTAGAAAGTTACCCAAACTTGATGAAATCGGTATGGAATCGAAGAGGAAGTTGCAAGGATTCCAAATATGTAATTTGTTTTGATTGAAGCTTGCTTGAACGAATTTAGATGATGATTTCTTGGATTGGAGATTGGGAGAAAGTTTGAAAGTATTTAATGAAAATGGAAATGAAATGAAAAAGAAAAATGGGGAGGTGGGGTTGACTAGTCAAAAGCTAGTCACCTCTTTGGCACTTTGGTGAAACTAGTCCCTCGAGTTCGGTTGCGGGTGCGTGAATTATCTAAACGAGATATTTTTAAAACGCGTATTAACGGAAGATGTTATAAACATATAACGGAATTTAAATAGTTAAACGAAAAAGTAAACGGAAAAAGGCGGGATGTTACATAAATTAGTGCCCTAGACTGCTAGTGCCTAATGTAAGTAGGCGAACTTGAACGTTGTTTTAGTGATAGTCACCTAGGTTGTAGGTTGACTTGTGTTGCGGTGTACTTGCGTGTATTTATTATTATATTGTATATAGGTGTATATATGTACAGGTATCTATTGGTGCGGTATCCTAGAGACGAATCTATTGGAGAGATTCGGATGTTTGGCGGTTTTGAATGATCAAGTTCACGGTAAGGACTTTGGTCATTCGGGTACTAGGAGTTGTCGCATGTTATTTTGTGTGAATGTTGCGTTAGTCCAGGTAAAGTACTTTGTGTGACCATGTGGAAATGGTAAGGTACGCCATTATAATAGTGACTGATCACCATTATTATGAAAGTGTATCTTGACACCAAGCATGACATGACGAGTACCGAACGGAGGAAACGTGGCATTGTTGGGGTAGAACGGGACGAATTAGGAATCTTTTATTGGTTCCTAGGATATAGTGGTCTCGAGTGATGTGCTTGTTGTCACATCGGGTTCTCTGTGAGTCGGGAAGTGTTACGGTGGTTTCGGTTAGCTAAGTGATTGAGCAAACTCACGAGTTCGGAGCTTGCGTAGTCACCCTAAGTAGTGGGTGCACTATTAAGATTGTCATTGGTTGTGGTTACGCATCGTAACTAGGATAACCCATAATGGTGTGGGTGTTTGCGACGAAGACTTGAATTTCGTAATGGAATGTGATAAGTCTAATGATTGTAGTTTTGAGTTACACTCGGTAGAGTGTGTAGTTAGAGAATCATGTCACGATTATAGCTGTGATCCGCCTTGGAATTGGTGAATCGGGGAGTCTTCGGGTCGTTAAACTCATGGGAGTAAGACCCATATGACAATGGTTGCGTTAGTTTGTGGTGGAGTATAGGGTAACATTCCTGACGGAATACCCCTGTTGTTGTGGTTTTATCGAGGTGTGGAAGGATGTAAGACTTGGTGTTTCCAAGCATCTCCTTAGTGTTGGATGAAAGGTTTTGTTAGGCTATATTGTTTTGGCCTTGTAGAAATTGTGGGTAGCATGTGATCGCTAGGAACTTTCGATGAGACAATAAACCGTAAGGTTTTTCGGGTAGGTATGACTTCGGGTCATTATTATGGAAAGATGGGCGACGTCGGGTGTATGGAACCCAAAAATCGAGTTTCTAAATTTCGGTAGATTGTGGTGGGAGTCTGCATGACACTGCGTCAGTTGCCCCTTTATACCTGCAAAGTGTGATGTTCAACTCCGGAGATAGTGTGATCACTTTGTGCTTAGGGTGACCGTGAGATATCCTTGGAAGCAGCGGAGATTATAATAGTGATCGACGAGCGATTGTAATTCGACGGTTATGAAAGTCGAAGTTTAAGAGCATTTCGCTAAATACTTCTTGGGAAGTGACGGATGAGCGAATCTTGTTGCTCTTAAGTGTTAGACGAGTAAAGATGACCGGTGATCCGGTGACGGACTTAAGGGTCGGTTAGACCGAAGGTTATGATGAAGTGTTGATATTGCGGTCGGTGCAATTATTGTGTCGGATTGGTCACTCTTCTCCATGAGAGTGAGCAATTGTGGGTAAAGGTTCGTTGAGTGGAAGGTCGGGTGATCACGACTGAGATGCATGACTGATTTATCAGAGTGACGTATGCTTAGGCATAGAGACGTGTGTGGGACTTTGGTGGAGTTCGTTTTGCGAACTATTAAGGCGGTCGATTGTGATTTGTGGTATGAAGGTACGAAGTCGTCGCGTGTACGACATCTCTGGTAATTTTGTACGACAGCTCTGAGAGCCCAAAGTGAATTTGCAGTGATTCGGTGTTTATGATCAGTGATGAGAATGATCATGTGTGTTGTGGAATGGTAATTCCGCGGGATGTTATCATCTTGGCGGTGAGAATGTGGAGCTAAATCCTAAGTGGGGGAGTTTTTACTGCCGCCCGAGGAAGATCCGGAGGTGTATTGTATACTAAAGTATCGGAGTGTACCGTGCTAAGCCTCAATAGGTACTCGGAGTTCCTAACGAGGAAGAGTGACGGGTTTTTAATGTCGAATCGAGATTGTGCTTTATGAGTTAGAATTTTGGAATGTTATGCGTGAAGATTGTGATGATGGGATCGAAGGAAGTGTAAGAGTTTCTATGTGAGGTGGTCATGTAGTGTAACAACCCTGATTTTTCCGTTACTTCCGTTAACCTACCTTTAGTTTATATAACGGCGATTATTTAACTTTTATGTGTTTATGTGTAATAAATGCATACTTGATCTTCGGAGGGTTACAATAATTAATATGGGTTGATATTAATTCAAATAAATATTTCGGATAATGAAATACGATAAAAACGATACGATTTTGATAATAGTTTTTTGAGTAACGAAACGCTCGGGTTTATTTTAATAATTAAATTATTAATTATTAACTTTTCAAAAATATTTAATTTATTGGGTTTTTAATAAATTTAGCGATTGGTTGCGTTTAACGATCGGTTTAGCGTTCCGGGCCATTGGTACGACTAAACGGCACCTGAAACGAGCCACGAATACACGGAATTACAAAACACGAGCCCGGGAATTTACCCCAGGGGCCATTCGGCCGATTGCCCCTCTCCCACCCCCTTTTATGTTTAATTTTGCAACTTGAGGGATTTAAGTGTAAATTAGGAGTGTTAGGGCTTGATATAAATACTTAGTAGTACCCTAACTACACAAACCCTTCCCCATTATTATTTTTTTCCAGTCGACATCTGCTCCCTCTTCCCTCCCTCTGCTGCCATCGCCATACTCACACACACACACACACACACACACACACACACACACACACACACACACACACACACTCAAACTCAATTTTTGATTAAACCTCAAGAACAAAAGTTGCAATTATTGCTATCCTCTACGCGTTGATATAATTCTTTTCGTGATCAAAGGTATATTTGCATAAACCCTAATCCTAAAAATCTGATTTTTATTGGTGTTTCATAGTTATGTTGTCAATTGCTCAAGTCTATACGCGTACGTGTTAATCGTTATCGTTATTTTGATTGTTTGATGCGATAGGGTTTAAAAACGAATTTGTTATTGCTTGATCAGAAAAATTAATTTTTTAAAATGTTAATTATTATGTTATAATCATATTCCTTGCGAAAAACTATTGAGTTTAGGCTTTGGATTCGCTTGATTTCGTTTCCGTATGATTAAGTTATGTTAATTTGAATTATCGTTGTGTTTTTGTTGCTTGATCAGAAATCTGGTATTGATAGACAACGAATTGGCATGTGAGACTTATACCATTGGAAAGATAATTTAAAAAAACTCAATTTAGACTAGGATATCATGTCGTTTGCTTATGTATACCCCATATATGCTTGAATTAGTGTAAAAGTAGTTTTATACAGCACTTGCATGAAAATAACCTTGTACGATAAAATGTGTTAACCTATGTGATTAAAGCTTTGCATATTTGAAAATTATACAAAAATTAATTCATCTTTCATTTGGATATCATAGGCTAATTGTATCTATATCTTCGGATAATCGCGTGCGAATGTGACTAACTAAATGAGAATCGAATCTGTAACTTGCTCACGGTTTTGTACCCTGTGGATTGTGTTTATTGCATGAGCATGTATACTTCTAGAAAATGAAACGTAACATGATATGTGACTTATTGTTAGTTTATGTCAATCTCTGAAACCTTATGCATTGGGCACAATAGAGCTATACTTTATGTGGATTCTGATTTGAGCTGAAAACTGAATGTTCAACTTGAATGAATAAACTATACAAATTGGCTAAACAAAAGTTGCTAGATTTTTGATATGTGTTAATTTGACTTGTCCTTGAACTATGGACACTGGTCTTGTATCAATTTCATGTTCCTAACTCCGATTATAGCCAAAATGAAATCAGTACGCGGTCAGAAACTGACTTGGCAATCCCCTAATGTATCCCTTCTGATTCCTGACTTTTAATTGTCGTATGAGTCCCTCGCTGGACTTTTTGGAATTGATTTTAAGTCTATTTATGATATGGAGTTTTTCATGTTTACTTAAATTTTGTACTATGAGATAATGTGTTAAGTATGCTACGTGCTCATGAACTTTGTGCATAACGATAAACTGAAATTGTGAAAATGATCATTCATGACCTAAAATGTATTGTTTGACTCAGGTTTGACATGTTGACCAATATTTGACATGAACCTACTGATGTTGACTTTAGTTGACCACATTGACTAAGTTTGACTTTCGGTTTGACTTCGGTTGACTTTGTTTGACTTGCGTGAATTACTTGACTATATATTGACTTTTACTTTGAAACGCGTCGAGTCGAGCAATAAGACAATGTACACTATGAAACTACACTTATTTAAAATACATATATTGACCAACCTAAATACGTATACTTAGGTTGCGTTACTCGGCTATAAACCGTACAAGTTAATTGTCCACTTTTCAATCCGAGCTTTATTCAAAGGTGAGTCTACAGTCCCGCTTTTTACATGTTTTCAGGGATGAGAATACACGCTGTTATACTTACATTTTCAAATACTTTTGTATTGACATGAGTACTATATATATGCATATTGAGTTTGTTCAAAAAGCCTCTAGCTTGAATACTTTTAATACCATCGGTGTAAGCACAATTTAGATGGACGGATCCATTAGGTTGACAACCTCACCCGCTATAAAAACTGTGGTGCATTTACTTTGAACATTAAATACATTTTAACAAGTGTATAACATTTTACGAGGTAAGGCGGGTATAGTGGCTTCTATACTCGGGTCATTGTTAGTATTCAGGTGCTCAGATTATGCAAACGTTAAAATCTCGTGGTCAAGGAAACTAAACTATTTTTCTGATAACTGCTTTTCAGATACTGTTATACTTTTGAACCTGTAGATTCACCAACATTATTTGTTGATCTGTTTTTGTGTGTTGTTATTCTCAGGTATTAATTGCTTCCACTGTAGAATATTGCTGTCACATAGAAGTCAAGCCAAGAACTGGGACCAGCGTTAACATTCCGTTAAAGGGATTTTTGACGGGGTGTTACATGTAGTACCAATGTGCGGTATGAGACCAAATGTGAAGTTTGAGATCCCGGAGTGAGAGAATGAAGCTGTCATTGCGGGTGCTCTCATAGTGAAAATCTGGGTTGTCGTGAAACTCAGATAGTATTATTGAATGGGTATGATTTCGATATCGCGAAGTATACTGTATTTTCCCTATCGGGAAATGTGTTCGTGGAATTGTCAGTGGATTATTCCACTTTATGAATGATTGTGAAGCAGGGAGTGCCGGTTCTGATTGTCTCACATAGAGACACGCGGTTGTTGTTTGTTTGCGTGAGTATGTTCCCTAGTTATGTGACCCGTTAGTTGTATCGAAATGTCGAGGCCACCTTTAACGGACGGTCTAGATAGGAGGACTCACCAGGCGTTGGTGGATATTTTTGTGGGTCGCGTGACGAATTACGAATTTGTTGTGATGATAAATCGCTGTTGATAGGATTCTAGTATATGAATAGTTTCCATGCTAGTACTAGGAAACCGTCTTGCGTGGTTGTGTTGTAGAGTTTAGAAGAGAAACCTGTGTCGAGTGTTGACGTATTGTCTACCTCGTGGTGTATTATTGTCATCCTGGATTAATCCATAGATTGACGGTCGTGTGCGGATCGATTGATGGGAAAGTTGTGTTCCTAGTATGATTATTTGGGGATACCGAAATTTCTTTGTTGAAGAAATAACCCGATGGTGGAGACGGGGGAAGTTGGTTCTTGATTCGGAGAACATTCATGATTGACCGGTTGAGTGTGCGTTTATGAACCGGTGAAGCACGGAGTTTTAACGCGACATGAATCCTTCTCGATTTGGATTAATACAAGATTCGTTCACGGCATAGTGGACCTAGTAGATCGAGTTGGTGCTATATAATTATACACGTAACTTGTTGCGGATCGTAGCTTGAGAGAACTTGTGGGGATACATGGTGTTACCCGTATTTCCGAAGTGGGTATTGTGGACGTTGAATGTATGAGATACTACTGGTTGCGGTGATTCACGTTACTGATTATTATGTGGTAGGATCTTCAGATTAGCGAAAGATATTATGGATGTTAGGCTTAGTTGCGTTTCGTAGGATCGTAGGACGTAGTTCCTAGTTGCATGTAAGGGTGAAGGCGTTGGAGCACTTACCTCTTGGTAAAAGATAAGGATCAAGCCTCATTTTCACCCACACAAAACACTCCCATCTTATTTTAGAGAGAGAGGGTGACTTTTAGAGTGAGAAAGCTTGATTTGAAGAAGAAGAAGTGAAAATCTCACCAAAGTGCTAGTGTTAAAGTTGTTCATCTCATTTTTGGCTACATTTTGGGTGTAGTGGTAAGTTCTAACTCCGAATTTCATTGTTTGATTTGATATTCAAAGTTAGGGTTTGAACTTGGTTTGTTGAGAAACCCATTTAAACTCATGAAGTGAGTTTAGTGTTGCTAGTAATCGGGTTTTATAGTGTCGTTGGTGGATTTTGGGTTGGTTGATGTTTTGGTCAAGTTCAAGGCTTGAAAAATGAGTTTAATCACTAGGTTTAGTGATTATGGAAGTATTGAAACACATTTGAGTTTATTTGGTTGGCTAATTTTTAAATGGGTCAAAATTAGGGTTTAT
This sequence comes from Rutidosis leptorrhynchoides, assembly GCF_046630445.1. Classification (NCBI taxonomy): domain Eukaryota; kingdom Viridiplantae; phylum Streptophyta; class Magnoliopsida; order Asterales; family Asteraceae; genus Rutidosis; species Rutidosis leptorrhynchoides. The sequence continues at coordinate 20,552,668 of NC_092338.1, forward strand.
GTGTCAAATTGGGTAAGATAAGTGTTTAACACTTGTGATTTGGTTTAATTGGTGTATTAGGGGAATTTTCACTTGTGTTAGTGATTATTGGTTAGTTTGGGCAATTTTGGGACTTTGGTCAAAATGGGTTGACTTTTGATAATGCTAAAAACGAACATATATTTCATAGCATTATCCCTCAAGAAAGACAAGCTTTTAGTTGCAATTGTTCTATTTACAAGTGATATTCGTTTAAATAATAAAAGGTGAAGACAAAAGACAGATTCGACGAATTGAAGACGCAAATGACCAAAAAGCTCAAAAGTACAAAATACAATCAAAGAGGTTCCAATTATTGATAAGAAACGTCTCAGAATTACAAGAGTACAAGATTCAAAACGCAAAGTACAAGATATTAAATTGTATGCAAGGACATTCGAAAATCCGGAACCGGGACCAGAGTCAACTCTCAACGCTCGACGCAAGGGACTAAAAATTACAAGTCAACTATGCACATAAATATAATATAATATTTAAATAATTCTTATAATTATTTATATATTATATTTATTTAATTAAAACGTCGACAAACAAGAAAACAAGGATTTTGAGCTGTCACCTACCACCATGCGATCGCATGGCCTGGAGGCACAAAAGCCATGCGATCGCATGGCCAACTTTTCCAGTTCACAAGGCCTATAAAATCGAGTGTTTGGTACATCATTCAACATATATCAATCTCTCTATTACTCAACGTATAATATTTATATTTATATTATAATTTTAATTTTAATTTTAATTTCCAATAATAAGGGTATGTTAGCGAATGTTGTAAGGGTGTAAGTCGAAATTCTGTCCGTGTAACGCTACGCTATTTTTAATCATTGTAAGTTATGTTCAACCTTTTTAATTTAATGTCTCGTAGCTAAGTTATTATTATGCTTATTTAATCCGAAGTAATCATGATGTTGGGCTAAAAATATTAAAATTGGGTAATTGGGTTTTGTACCATAATTGGGGTTTGGACAAAAGAACGACACTTGTGGAAATTAGACTATGGGCTATTAATGGGCTTTATATTTGTTTAACTAAATGATAATTTGTTAATTTTAATATAAAGATTTACAATTGGACGTCCCTATAAATAACCATATACACTCGATCGGACACGATGGGCGGGGTATTTATATGTACGAATAATCGTTCATTTAACCGGACACGGGAATGGATTAATAGTCACTAGAGTTATTAAAACAGGGGTGAAATTATGTACAAGGACACTTGGCATAATTGATAACAAAGTATTAAAATCTTGGGTTACACGCAGTCGATAACCTGGTGTAATTATTAAACAAAGTATTAAAATTTTGTTACAGTTTAAGTCCCCAATTAGTTGGAATATTTAACTTCGGGTATAAGGATAATTTGACGAGGATACTCGCACTTTATATTTATGACTGATGGACTGTTATGGACAAAAACCAGACGGACATATTAAATAATCCAGGACAAAGGACAATTAACCCATGGGCATAAAACTAAAATCAACACGTCAAACATCATGATTACGGAAGTTTAAATAAGCATAATTCTTTTATTTCATATTTAATTTCCTTTATTTTATATTTAATTGCACTTCTAATTATCGCACTTTAATTTATTGTTATTGTATTTAATTGCACTTTTAATTATCGTACTTTTTAATTATTGTATTTTATTTCATCGCACTTTTATTTATCGCAATTTCATTATTGTTATTTACTTTACACTTTAAATTAAGTTATATTTATTTTTATTATTTTACATTAGGTTTTAACTGCGACTAAAGTTTTAAAATCGACAAACCGGTCATTAAACGGTAAAAATCCCCCTTTATAATAATAATATTACTTATATATATATTTGTATTTTTATAAAATAAAACTAATATAGCGTTAAGGTTTGATTAAAAGATTCCCTGTGGAACGAACCGGACTTACTAAAAACTACACTACTGTACGATTAGGTACACTGCCTATAAGTGTTGTAGCAAGGTTTAAGTATATCCATTCTCTAAATAATAAATATCTTGTGTAAAATTGTATCGTATTTAATAGTATTTCCTAGTAAAAATAAAGCTATTTTATATACACCTCGCATAACATCAAGTATTTTTGGCGCCGCTGCCGGGGAACAAAATCTAGCTTAAAAGCCGGAAGCGCAACGCTAAATATAAAAATAAAAAAAATATTTTTTTTAGTTTACTTTTATAAAAAAATACACTTTTGTAAAAATACGTTTTAATATATTCAAAAATATAAAAAGAAAACAAAAATATAAATATTTTTAAGAGTTTGTTAAATTTATAAGTTCTATAAAAGTTTCTTTATCTTTATTTTATAAAAATATAAGTTTTATTTAATTTATATAAATATATTTTTAAAACAGAAAAAATAAACACAGCAAAACAAAAAAAAAAAAAAATAATAATAAACTCTCGGCCTGTACTGTAGCAGCCCAGTGTCTGGCCCGAAACCCTAGCCCATGCCATCGCATGGCCGGGTAACATAAAACTCATGCGATCGCATGAGCTCACCTGACACGTCTGATTAGTCTGCCAACTGCATTAATTACGGTGTAATAATTATTATTCTTATTATTTAATTAAAACCCTAATTAGGGTTAGTATTTTAAATAATTAATTTAATTTTATTTATTTAATTTGTATTTTAAGTTTAATTAGTTTAATTAATTTATAAAATTAATAGTTTTATAAAATAAATAATATAAAAATAATATTTTTATAAAAATTGTAATTTTTTACAACTTTTAATATATTTTTATATTTTGTATCTTTTTAATTGTTTTAGTGTAATTTTTGTATTTTTCGCTCGTATTTAGTTTTAAGATATAGTTTTTGCCGTAGCTTATTTTTATTTATAGATTTTTAGGCTTTGCCGTAAAATCCTTAAGTGCTTTTTCTTTAGACTAAGATTTAGGTGCTTTAGAATTTTGCGATGCCTTTTTAAGTTTTAGTTTCTTTTTAAGTTATTGCCATTTGGGTTATAGTTTTACTAGTAAGCTTTAATATTTTTAGACGCAACTTTTAGTTTTTAGTTTTTAGTTCCTTTTTAAGTTTCAATGCGCTACTTTCTTATTTTTATTTTTCGACGGCTTTTACCTATGTATCAATTATCACTCCAATTAGTAATCTCAATTTGCAATTTTAATTTTAAGTTAGTAATAGTAATAAGGTTGGGTTAGTCGAGTATTTTAAAGTTTTATAAGTCACTTTTTTTTCTTATTTTTCGACGCCTTTTATTTTTCAACCCTTTTCTTTTTCGACCTTTTTCGACGCGCTCTTTTTTTTCTTATTTCTCGACATTCTAGTTTTAGGACATAGATTTTTATTCTATTTCTTATCTAAATTTCTTAAAATTACAAAAATTTATTTAAGTGGTTAAATTGATAGACATCAAAATTTTCTGGTTCGTAGTAATAGTTGGATTTGTACGTGGACCGGGTTATTGGAGCCAAACAGTACTCAATTATATTGAGACCAAACGAATCCTGCCCCTCTGCTGCATCTTTTGGCTATTCGAAACGTGAGCAAAATCAGAAAAGTCTATTAATTGGATAACTTATATAATTTTTCTTTCCTTTTAAAAACTAATAGGATATTCAGTGAATGCACCGAGCAAGACGTTCATCACCTTTTGTATGTTCACCACCTGTAACCAGATCAAGACATTTAGTAAATATTGTCGCTGTTGAATTTTTCTTTAGAATCGTCATCCAGTCGACCAAGTACTCCAATTCAAATTTCCGATAATCCTTTTTTTGAACCCGACCTCACAATTGAGAATCAGGAGAATATTCAGGGACAATTCATAGATCCTGAACCATTAATTTTTCCTCCAGAACCACCAATCATTCAAACAGAGATTGTTGAGGAACGAACCATTAAATCAGAATCTTCTAGTGATTCCGATTCAACAAATTCAATCATGGAAAATCTGGAACCTTTAAGCATGGAAGACCGAATGAGAGCTAAACGCACTGGCCAAGGTCACACAATTACTCATCCAGACATTAATGCACCAGATTATGAAATCAAAGGACAAATTCTACACATGGTGACTAATCAATGCCAATTTAGTGGTGCACCGAAGGAAGATCCAAACGAACATCTTCGTACCTTTAATAGGATCTGCACACTATTTAAAATAAGAGAAGTGGAGGATGAACAGAATATCTCATGTTATTTCCCTGGACTTTAAAGGGAGAAGCCAAAGATTGGTTGGAATCATTACCTGAAGGGGCGATTGATACATGGGATGTTTTAGTTGAAAAATTTCTTAAACAATTCTTTCCGGCATCTAAAGCCGTAAGACTTCAAGGAGAAATTGTTATGTTCACACAGAAACCAAACGAAACTCTATATGAGGCATGGACAAGATTTGGAAAGTTATTAAGAGGATGTCCGCAACATGGTTTAGACACCTGTCAAATAGTACAAATATTCTACCAAGGATGCGACATCACTACAAGAAAAGACATAGATATAGCAGCTGGTGGTTCTATTATGAAGAAAACCGAAACTGATGCTTACAAAATTATTGATAACGCTGCTTCCCACTCACATGAATGGCATCAAGAAATAGATATCGTTAGATCATCTAAAGCAGCTAGAGCCGATTCTAGCCATGACTTAGATTCCATTTCAGCAAAGATAGATGCTGTCGAGAGACGAATAGAAAAGATGACTAAAGATATACACTCAATACGAATTAGTTGTGAGCAGTGTGGAGGACCACATTTGACAAAAGATTGTCTCGGTATTGAACTAACAATGGAACAAAGAGAGAATATTTCATACATAAACCAAAGGCCTGGAAATAATTATCAGAATAATTATCAACCGCCAAGACCGATCTATAAACAAAACCAGAATTATAACCGAAATGTTCCATACAACAACCAACAAGGTCCTAGCAATCAACAAGTATCCAATAATACTTACAACCAGTAAAGACCTAATTTTCAAAACAAACCACCACAAACCGATGATAAAAAGCCGAATTTAGAAGATATGATGACAAAGCTAGTTGAAACTCAAACGCAGTTTTTCACATCTCGGAAACAAACCAATGAACTAAATGCTCAAGCATTTAGAAATCAACAAGCTTCTATTCAAAATTTGGAACAAGAAGCAAGTAACCTAGCAAGGTTAATAGGTGAAAGAAAATCGGGAAGTTTACCTAGTGATACAAATGTTAACCCCCGGAATGAAACAGCTAAAGCCATTACCACAAGAAGTGGTACAACACTTAAACCACCTGAAATACCTGTAACTTCTGATGAAGTTATTCCTACTCCACAAGAGCCACAACCTGATCAAGATAAGGAAAAAGAACCGGTAGTTGAAAAGGTTAATGAAGATAACACAATTAAGGCTAAACCTTATGTTAAACCATACCAACCACCACTTCCTTACCCAAGTAAAATGAAAAAAGAGAAACTTGAAGCCGAGCAATCCAAATTCTTGGATATGTTTAAACAAATAAATGTCAATCTTCCTTTCATTGATGTGATTTCAGGAATGCCTAGATATGCTAAATTCTTGAAAGATCTGATCACAAATAGAAAGAAAATGGAAGAACTCTCGGCTGTTACTATGAATGCTAATTGTTCAGCGGTGCTGTTGAATAAGATACCAGAAAAACTATCTGATCCAGGAAGTTTCACAATTCCATGTTTTCTGGGTAGTCTTAGTTCAATAGAAGCATTAGAAGATTTAGGTGCTAGTATAAATTTAATGCCATATTCACTATACGCTAAACTAGACCTTGGAGAATTGAAACCAACAAGAATAAGTATACAACTAGCCAATCGATCAATAAAATATCCTAGAGGGATAATGGAGAACATGCTAGTTAAAGTTGGTACTTTAGTATTTTCAGTAGATTTTGTTGTTCTGGACATGCAGAATTATTAGAAGAATTTTCAGAATTACAAGGAACAGGAGAATGTTTTTTAGGAGAAGGAACTGAACCAATTGATGAAACTGAAATGTTAGCTACACTAATGGCTAATGGATATGAACCAACAACAGAAGAAATTCAAATGCTAAAAGTAGAAGACAGATATTGATATAAATCATCGATAGAAGAACCTCCAACATTAGAGTGAAAGCCACTTCAAAACCATTTGGAATATGCTTATTTACATGGTGAATCTGAATTACCTGTAATAATATCGTCTTCTCTTACTGAAAATGAAAAATCTCAACTCATTTCTGTGTTGAAAGCTCATAAACCAGCCATTGCATGGAAGATTCATGATATTAAAGGAATAAGTCCTTCGTATTGCACACATAAAATCCTTATGGAAGACGGTCATAAAACGTATGTGCAACGCCAACGAAGACTAAATCCTAATATGCAAGATGTTGTTAAGAAAGAAATTATTAAACTGCTAGATGCAGGTTTAATTTATCCAATTTCTGATAGTCCATGGGTAAGCCCAGTTCAATGCGTGCCTAAGAAGGGTGGCATGACTGTCATTACAAATGAGAAAAATGAGCTTATTCCTACTAGGACTGTAACAGGATGGCGTGTGTGTATTGATTATAGAAAATTAAATGACGCCACCAGAAAAGATCACTTTCCTTTACCTTTCATTGATCAAACGTTGGAAAGATTAGCCGGAAATAGTTACTATTGTTTTCTTGATGGTTTTTCCGGATATTTTCAAATTCCAATAGCACCCGAGGACCAAGAGAAAATCGCGTTCACGTGCCCTTATGGTACTTTTGCTTACAAACGCATGCCATTTGGACTTTGCAATGCCCTGCAACCTTTCAAAGGTGCATGATGGCGATTTTTCACGACATGATAGAAGAATGCATGGAAGTTTTCATGGATGACTTTTCAGTCTTCGGTGATACATTTGAATCATGTCTAGTTAATCTAGAATGAATGCTTATTAGATGCGAACAATCAAATCTAGTACTTAATTGTGAGAAATGCCATTTCATGGTTAAAAAAGGCATCATTCTTGGTCATAAAATTTCAAAGGAAGGAATTGAAGTGGATAGAGCTAAAGTAGATGTAATTGCTAAACTTTCACATCCCACCAATGTTAGAGGACTTAGGAGTTTTCTAGGGCATGCCGGTTTTTACCGACGTTTCATAAAAGATTTTTCTAAAATTACCACTCCTATAAATAAACTCCTAGAAAAGGATGCTCCATTCATCTTTTCAGAGGAATGTATCAAATCTTTTAATATTCTTAAAGAGAAACTTACTAATGCACCGATCATGATAACTCCAAATTGGAATCTACCATTTGAACTAATGTGCGATGCAAGTGATTTTGCAATGGGATCCGTTTTAGGACAAAGGATTGAAAAACGATTTCAACCTATATATTATGCTAGTAAGACGTTACAAGGAGCACAAACAAATTATACAACTACTGAAAAAGAACTCCTTGCTATTGTCTTTGCTTTTGACAAATTTCGTTCATATCTCGTTCTAGCGAAAACGGTGGTCTATACTGACCATTCTGCTCTTAGATACCTATTTTCAAAACAAGATGCCAAACCAAGATTAATCCGTTGGATCTTACTCTTACAAGAGTTCGATATTGAAATCCGAGATAAAAGAGGAGCAGAAAACCTCGCCGCTGATCATCTTTCTCGTCTTGAAAATCCTGAATAAGAAGTTCTAAATGAATCGGCCATACAAGACAGCTTTCCTGATGAATATCTATTAAAGATAGATTATAATGAAATTCCATGGTTTGCAGACTATGCAAACTACTTAGTATGTGGATTCCTTGAAAAAGGATTATCGTACCAAAAACGAAAGAAATTCTTCAGTGATATAAAACACTATTTCTGGGAAGATCCACATTTGTTTAAAAGTTGTCCCGGTGGAATAATACGCCGATGTGTATTCGGAGATGAAGCTAGTAAAATTTTAAACCATTGTCACACATGACCAACAGGAGGGCATTATGGGCCTCAACTAACAGCAAGAAAAGTTTATGATGCTGGATTATATTGGCCTACAATTTACAAAGACGCACACCTTCTTTGCAAATCCTGTGATGCATGTCAAAGGACCGGAAAAATAAGTCAACATGATGAAATGCCACAAAATGTTATTCAAGTATGTGAAGTATTTGACATTTGGGGTATTGACTTTATGGGTCCATTTCCGAAATCTCATAATAATTTATACATTCTCGTAGCCATTGATTATGTATCTAAATGGGCGGAAGCACAAGCTCTCCCAACTAACGATGCACGAGTTGTAGTCAACTTTTTAAAACGTCTTTTTGCAAGGTTTGGAACACCGAAAGCTTTAATAAGTGATCGGGGTACTCATTTCTGTAATAATCAACTTGAGAAAGTTCTTAAAAGATATAGAGTAACTCATAAAATCTCCACCGCTTATCATCCACAAATAAGTGGACAAGTTGAAAATACCAACCGAGCTTTAAAACGTATTCTAGAGAAAACCGTAGGATCAAATCCGAAGGAATGGTCCATTAAATTCGAGGATGCACTCTGGGCTTTTAGAACAGCCTACAAAACTCCAATTGGAACCACACCTTTTAGACTCGTTTACGGAAAAGCATGTCATCTTCCAGTAGAAATTGAACACAAAGCATTTTGGGCTTTGAAGACATGTAATCTTGATTTACATGAAGCCGGACGTCTAGGATTAAGTCAACTAAACGAATTAGAAGAATTAAGACATGAAGCATACGAAAATTCGTTAATCTATAAGGAAAGAACGAAGAAATGGCATGATAAAAGAATCAGAAGTTCAAAAGAATTTAAAGAAGGAGATAGAGTTCTTCTTTTTAATTCACGATTCAAGCTAATTCCTGGAAAATTGAAATCAAGATGGTCTGGACCATTCATAGTCAAAAGAGTTTTCCCATACGGAACAGTAGAATTAATAAATTCAAATGGGATTGAATTTAAGGTTAATGGTCACAGAGTTAAACATTACATAGATAGTCCGATGGAAGTTGACAACGAAGTTAATCACAATTTTGATACCACATCTAACTAAGTGTGGGGAGAATCAAGTCTTTAAAGGATAATATGAATTTCTGTTAGATTTAGATTTTCTGTTTTCGTGTAGTTCTCGAAAATGGAACCCGAATGGTCTTTCCCTAGCAGACCCTAAAGAACTAGTCTTCTCCCCCCATTCTGAATTTTTATTTTTTTTTAGGTTTTTACGAAATGAAGACTTCCTGTGAACTAAACCATAGTCTAATGCTACACGCCTTAATCACTAAACGTAATAATGAAACACTTCCGAGTGAAATAGTATCATTAATCAGAGGTAAATTGGACGGAGTAAGAAAAGAATCCAGATGCGAAGATAATAAGTTACAATTTGGTAAAGGAAAATCAAAATCCGCAGCGAAAAGAAGAGCACGACACCTTGAAAAATGTCACAAATGCGGAAAATGGTCACACGAAGGTAAATGTTCAAATAATCAAACATATTCAAACACCGAATTTATTACTTTATGCAGAGATGGACCGTTCATATGTTTAGAAGAAAAAACATTAAATGCTCGAGGTTACGCCTATGTAGCCATGGAAAATCAATTAGTCCGACTATCTTATGAGTGGGCTAGAGCATATCACTAAGAAATATATTTCACAGGTAAGTTTTATAACAACCCTCATATTTCCATGCCTGAATTGACTAATTTGACTATAGGGTTGTTATCCATACATAATATATAATTAAATTTGACATTGATCAAATATTTATTTTTAGTCGACACTTTTTGTTAACTAAAGTTTACACTAATTATATAAAATAACTTTAGTTAATATTAATGCGTATTATATTTAAAACTATATTAACATAATTATTAATTAAATGATAAGTTATTTTAATCATTATATATATTTTTAGCTTATAAAAAAATAAAAATAAAAAGAAATAAGATTTTTTTTATAAATTAAATAATGAGCCCATGAATTTTGACTAAATATTTTCAAAAACAAAAACTTATTAAAAACATTTTTAACATGTTTTTATTATTTTGTCAAAATTGGCACCTTTATTTTATTATTTTTTTTCTTTTCGCCAACCATTTTTTACCTATAAATACATGGCTCCTCATTCATTTTTTCTTGCCAAACACAAAAACTTAAGTTATTCTCTCAAAACCTTGAAGAAAATTTGAGGTACTTTCTATTTTTATTAATTTTTTTTCAATATTATCATTTATATTTATATTTATTGTATATTCTTTGTAAAATTCGAAATTAATTATGTTTATATGTTATAATTAGTATTATAAGTGTTATGATGCATAAAAATAATTTTGATAATTTATGGAATATTATTTATAATTAAATACAAATTAAACAATGTAAAATTCGTAATAAATACTTTTAACCAAAAATAAAATATATATAATTTTTTTTCTGAGTTTTTAAAACTTATATAGATCTGAAAAAAATTTAAAAATAATAACTTGGGTCGAATTGGTATTTATTATATAATTAAACTCTATTATTATGTAATTCGAAGGTAAATTAAGAATAAATATAAAATAATAAAAAATATTTTTTTATATATTTTTCTACAGGTTATTAGACTGATAGAAACTTATTAAAATTATAAAAATAATTATTTGGATTTATTTAGTAATTATGTAGAATTAAAATTATTTTGTGAATACATTAAGGGTAAAAACAAAAATAAATACAAAAATATAATAAAAATATTTTCTTAAATTTTTCTACTAATCTATATGATTAACTAAGACTATAAAAATTATGTATGTAATTTTTAGATATTTAATTTATTATTTAGACATTTTTGAATAATGTTCGATTAATAAAACACTATTATTTTTGAAGTAATTTAGGTATTTATTTAAAGGTAATTATATTTAATATATATAAGACATACTAAGGTATAATAACTAAATATTAAATAAAACTTAGGTTATATTATCACATATATAATTATTAAGTACATTAATAATTCGTTGTGTGTATACACCTAAAGTGAAAGTTAATCAAAGATAATGTATAATTCATGTGAACTTCATCGCTACTCACGGTCGTAAGTGAATGATGTCTAGGTTTCCATTTATGGGTAAGCTTGTGGATCTCGAATGTCATGACTTAGATTCTGGTCAAGAATCCTGGGCCCCCGGTTACATCTGGTCATTCCTGACTTATTTGATAGCAACGAAGTTTGAGTAGAGTTGTACAACATCTTGCTAAAGATTAACCCGAACTTTCTAAAATTGGAAAATTACTATAAGTGGAAACTTTCCATAAATAGTAACCTTCCGAAAATGGAAATTCTTTAGTGAACCATTACTATCAATATAGTACTATATACTATTGTCTGTTAGGCAATGTCTGATCATACGTTCTATCTCTAGGTTGAGATCTCGGTCACGTCCTTCCGTTCAATTCTTTCGTGTGCTACTAAGGTGAACTTCATAGCCCTACTTTTTACTGTTTCATAACTGTTTTATAACTTTTGGGGTGAGACACATGCTTGCTTTATAACTGTTTTACGCTTAGACACAAGTACTAAATTGTTAACTATGCTGTCATGCTTTGATTCATGCTAAATCCCTACCGTAATATTGTCAATTGCTACGTTTAAATGCAAACTTAATTATTGTGAGTAGGCCTATTGAGAGTAACGTCTCTAACCATTCGACCGTTGGTCTTTGGTTACATAATAATGATTCCACGACACTGACAGTACAAGGTGTCATAGGGTAAATTGTTTAGTAGCGATATTACAAAATGCAGCAACACTTTTAGATTGATATTTCTATATCAATCAACTTTAAACTAAATCTTGTGGTCTAAAACTTTGGATATTATTTATAAACCTGTGAATTTCACTCAACCTTTTTGGTTGACACTTTAAGCATGTTTTGTCTCAGGTGATGATTGAGCTAGCTGTTTGCAACTTTGTGATGATAGATTTGATGCTTGCATGGAGTCCACATCACATATTATATTTTAGTTCATAAACATTTATTTTACGTTTTAATAATAATGTAAACATGTATTAATGCTTCCGCTGTTTTATTAACAAAGGTTTTATTTAAAAAGTCTCATATAGAGTCGTTCTCGTTTATACAACTGTGTTATGATATGATTGGTCACAATTACCCCTGGTCCATTTTGGGGGGTGTGACAGATTGGTATCAGAGCAGGCTGATGTAGAGAACCAGGATTGTATTTTATGTGTGCCTTATACAATTAGGTACCTTAGCAATGTAGGACTACAACTTTCCTTGACTATAGTGCCTTTAATTGTTGCCTTAAACTGTTAAATGCTACACTATACTTTAGAAACTTTACTTATCTTAGAATGCCGAGCCAACCTAAGAACTCTGCTCACTTTCCTAAGTACTATTCAATTCCGCCACCACATTTAAATGCGACACCGTTCTCGACATTCCTATGTCATCTATCATAGTTTTGTGTATTACATATGTATTACATGAAATGTTATCCATGATTTTTGAAACTCCTATATTTGTTACTATTCATACTCAAACGTATATAACCTCCTTGTTATATCACGTACCTATATGTTTTATGCCTTTATGCATCGGTTTGTGAACCGGAAAATGTCATTGAGTTATCTCAAAGACATTATAATGTCATCACTACTCATATTCATTACTTTTAAATCTTTGATTTCTCGTTATTTTTTTATCATTGAATTTTCTTGACGGATGGCGTCTACGAAACTCTAGAATAGAAGGATTTGGATTATCGATTTAAAGGATCCTATAGCTCAAGCCGTAGACCTGAATAGGCCATTACGAATTGAAAGTCTTTAATCGAAAGATTATCAGATTACATACTTATCATTTTATGATCTCGACACGTCATACTGCTATTATTGGAGTATAGACACATCATATCTTATTATATCTTATCATATCTATCTTAATAGACTTTGTCTAACACTTTTTCTAAATTTCCTCCGTAAATTACGAAAATCTTTTTGCTATATATACGTATATCAAGAAGACAAATATATCATTCAATATTCAACACTCATCTTATAACAAAAACCCTTATTCCGATCAGATAATATAGATTTCTCACTTGATTCCTTGAACTCCTCAAGCTCTAATGGCAGCGTAACCGGAATGAACCAACCAATTAGTCATCACCTTTTCTGGATGAATTGGGGGTGGGTTCGTAGTCTACTTAATCAATGGAGAAGTGAAGAAGGTGATCCTTTTCACCCACCACATTGCCCTATTGGCGAAGAACCTGAAGCACTTACCAGCGAACCCGTTCGGAACACTATTTTCACCCTCATTTCCAGGATATCCCGTCACGAATATATAATATCTAGAATTTCAGATCTTATTCATCCCCTTATCCGAACCGCCAATCATCCCGGAATAATAGAAGAATTCAACGAGCTTCGCGCTCGAGTAGTGGCTTTGTAAAATATGGTGCAAAACCTACGAGCACTAGCAACAGTACCAGCAGCATACCCAGCACCACCAGTACCATCAGCATCACCGCCAACAGCATCAGCTTCACCAACAACAACATCTGCATTCCACGCCTCAACATCACACTCAGTACCTCAAACATTAACATCATACGCCCCATAGATACCAAGGAATATTAGTAATAATGAGTTAAGATGTATTGACTCATTCTTTCTGAAGAATTATATATATATACTTTATATATATATGGTTTGGAACAATAATAAATATTTTCGTACTAAGCTATTACGTGTGAATCTTAACTAGTAAATACTACTCAGTTAATTCATATCACTAATATGTTATAATGTACATCCTTCGTTAATGACTTAACAATCGTTAATCACTGCTTCAGCACACTAAACTCCATTTTCATAATAAATCAAGTGTATTATTCAAATACATGTTTGATTTTACACTTCCATTTTCGATGTACTCAAAACTTTCTGGAAAACATTATTCGTGTCTTGTGAATTTCACAAGAAATCCACTAGCACCAACATCATATACCGAGATATATCAATAACAATGAACGATGAAGTATTGATTCATAACTTCATTAGCGAAATATTTCGCGACAATTATTAAATCTCTAAGGTTTTGGAGATTATTAATTCTTATTTCAACCGTAAATCAAATGAGTTTAATATTATATTAACTCATTAAATCCATGATTACATCTGAAAGAAAATATATATGTACGTATATTTTCATAAAGATTGTAATTAAATATTCTGTTGTACAAACTGTTGACGGTGAAAATATTTTAACGGGTAGGTAATACCCGAGAAATATTTATATCTCACATTAATATGTTACACCGTACATTCTTCAATTCTGATTCAACAGTCATTAACTATACTACTTACATCCACATATGTATCCGTTCACTAAAGAACAACCATTTTCATACAAATTCAAATACATATTCTGATTTTGACATATCGGAATTTAAGTAAAACTTTAGCAAGTGTTATCTTCTTAAAGATCACTACATTCATGAATTATATTCATTCGTATTCTATGATGAATTATCACATCAAACCACCGAACTTACCATTCCTTCCTTTTGAAAATCACAAACATTTCTTCGTCAACTGTTAGATCCATTGATGGATGCATCTTACGCTTAAACACTTCAAATTCAAAATTTTTGAAAACATCCTTTGAATCTTGACGATCACAATCAGCGTTCAATCATCTAAAAACAAAATTTCTTGAAACCATCTCAGATTGATAACCGACGATTCAAATATGGCTGCATTAAATGCAGAGGAAACAGCAAAATTGTAGATGGCCTAAATGGCCAGGAGTTTGATGATAAAGAATGGGGTATTGGGAACGCTCGATAGAAAATTTATTGCTGAAAAACGGATTGAGCAAACCATGAAGGAGACCGTGGACAAATCACAAGGATTAAACCTGTAATCAAAGAATCTAGATGATTCGATTTCTGATGAAAATCACAAAAGATCTCCTTACGCATTCTAAATCCTTACAGAAGAATTTTTCTCGTTATCATTTGATCTTAGAAAATTCTAAGATATCATCGTATCTTTCGTTATAAATATCCTCCATATTTCTGAAGATACATTCATAACTACTCTTGTCCGAAATTATTTATCACTTCGCACTTTCTGTGTTACATAATAAAGGAAACTGTTTTAGTTTCTATATTTCTATAACATACAAGTTTAAATTTTGAATGATTTGAGGTAGTGTTGGGAATTGAAGCATGAGTTAGTATAATATAATGATGTCATGCCAACGTGATTATATTACAGTAAGTCATGCTAAATTTTTAATGGAAGATGATGATTCATAGACTTTATAATCATCATTTGCCATGTTACATGACTTTTACATTCTACTTAACCTCTGAACATATCAAGAACATATATTCTTGATAGTTCTATCCTTAGTAATTCTAGTAATTTGACAAATCAAATCGTGCTATTACCTTTCCTTCTGCTTTGTATATTATGATCATTTAAAACTCCATACCTACGAATTCTAGACCATTATTCGCTTGACTTGAAGTCAGGAAGGAAAAACAAGAGCATAGAGCTCCGACATATAAGGGAAAATATAAAGCCCGATAACAACACGGAAATTACAAACCGTGTATATCAATGCGTATAGCAACATAAAGACACGGGAGAATTAAAAATACTATAACCCCAAGGTAATTGTAGAAGTAAACAGATTCCTCTGGGGGTAAATGAAAAAGAAGAATGACAGAAACGATAGTCAGAAAAATATCCAGGATAAGAACTAGATGGAGCATTTTCACAATCTTTGGAAGTATGAATCGAGAAAGAAAGTATAGAAGTGGTGAAGATAATGAAACAAAAGAAGCTAATTTATAGCAAAATTCTAGACACAACAATCAAGGCAATTTTAATTTCCTTAATTACCGGAGAATCAAATCTTATACAGATTATACAGATTTCCTTTAAATCCCTTGAATTCCGGAAATCACCTTTAATTATGTCAAAAGTTAAGGCAAACTGATATTTCCTTATTTTAAACTTTTAAGATAACTTCATTTATACTCTTCCTATAATCGAACCGTTTTATCCATATTACCCAATGTTGATAAAACAATATTTTCAACTCATATTCATCATTCTTGTTGTAAAGAATGTCAATCTCTATCAAATTTCATGACTATGATTTTCATGAACTCCTTTCTATTTTGTCTACCCTAGCGTGGTGGCATAAACGCTCAAGGTTTAAATGAGCTCGATATTATTCACAACACATTTTATATATCCAATTTACTGAAATGACTTGTATAACATCATCATTTTGAATGATCTCCGCATTAATAATAAAATGCACTTCGTAGAAGAACTTGTAGAAATTATGGTTTGTATGATTTTAATTCTTGAAATAGAACAATATTCTATCCGTTGGAATTCACGCAAGGCCCCGAGCATACCTGGGAACGTGAAAACCAAATAAAACGTAAATATCCTCGTCTATGTACGAACAACACCGATTAATGGCAACAACTAAATTTCGGGATGAAATTTCTTTAAACGGGTAGGTACTATAACAACCCTCATATTTCCATGCCTGAATTGACTAATTTGACTATAGGGTTGTTATCCATACGTAATATATAATTAAATTTGACATTGATCAAATATTTATTTTTAGTCGACACTTTTTGTTAACTAAAGTTTACACTAATTATATAAAATAACTTTAGTTAATATTAATGCGTATTATATTTAAAACTATATGTAACATAATTATTAATTAAATGATAAGTTATTTTAATCATTATATATATTTTTAGCTTATAAAAAAATAAAAATAAAAAGAAATAAGATTTTTTTTATAAATTAAATAATGAGCCCATGAATTTTGACTAAATATTTTCAAAAACTTATTAAAAACATTTTTAACTTGTTTTTATTATTTTGTCAATATTATCACCTTTATTTTATTATTTTTTTTTCTTTTCGCCAACCATTTTTTACTTATAAATACATGGCTCCTCATTCATTTTTTCTTGCCAAACACAAAAACTTAAGTTATTCTCTTAAAACCTTGAAGAAAATTTGAGGTACTTTCTATTTTTATTAATTTTTTTTTTCAATATTATCATTTATATTTATTATATATTCTTTGTAAAATTCGAAATTAATTATGTTTATATATTATAATTAGTATTATAAGTGTTATGATGCATAAAAATAATTTTGATAATTTATGGAATATTATTTATAATTAAATACGAATTATGTAGTGTTTAAACGTAAAAACAATGTAAAATTCGTAATAAATACTTTTAACCAAAAATAAAATATATATAATTTTTTTTCTGAGTTTTTAAAACTTATATAGATCTGAAAAAAATTATAAAAATAATTACTTGGGTCGAATTGGTATTTATTATATAATTAAACTCTATTATTATGTAATTCAAAGGTAAATTAAGAATAAATATAAAATAATAAAAAATATTTTTTTATATATTTTTCTACAGGTTATTAGACTGATAGAAACTTATTAAAATTATAAAAATAATTATTTGGGTTTATTTAGTAATTATGTAGAATTAAAATTGTTTTGTGAATACATTAAGGGTAAAAACAAAAATAAATACAAAAATATAATAAAAACATTTTCTTAAAATTTTCTACTAATCTATATGATTAACTAAGACTATAAAAATTATGTATGTAATTTTTAGATATTTAATTTATTATTTATACATTTTTGAATAATGTTCGATTAATAAAACACTATTATTTTTGAAGTAATTTAGGTATTTATTTAAAGGTAATTATATTTAATATATATAAGACATACTAAGGTATAATAACTAAATATTAAATAAAACTTAGGTTATATTATCACATATATAATTATTAAGTACATTAATAATTCGTTGTGTGTATACACCTAAAGTGAAGGTTAATCAAAGATAATGTATAATTCATGTGAACTTCATCGCTACTCACGGTCGTAAGTGAATGATGTCTAGGTTGCCATTTATGGGTAAGCTTGTGGATCTCGAATGCCATGACTTAGATTCTGGTCAAGAATCCTGGGCCCCCGGTTACATCTGGTCATTCCTGACTTATTTGATAGCAACGAAGTTTGAGTAGAGTTGTACAACATCTTGCTAAAGATTAACCCGAACTTTCTAAAATTGGAAAATTACTATAAGTGGAAAATTTCCATAAATAGTAACCTTCCGAAAATGGAAATTCTTTAGTGAACCATTACTATCAATATAGTACTATATACTATTGTCTGTTAGGCAATGTCTGATCATACGTTCTATCTCTAGGTTGAGACCTCGGTCACGTCCTTCCGTTCAATTCTTTCGTGTGCTACTAAGGTGAACTTCATAGCCCTACTTTTTACTGTTTCATAACTGTTTTATAACTTTTGGGGTGAGACACATGCTTGCTTTATAACTGTTTTACGCTTAGACACAAGTACTAAATTGTTAACTATGCTGTCATGCTTTGATTCATGCTAAATCCCTACCGTAATATCGTCAATTGCTACGTTTAAATGCAAACTTAATTATTGTGAGTAGGCCTATTGAGAGTAACGTCTCTAACCATTCGACCGTTTGTCTTTGATTACATAATAATGATTCCACGACACTGACAGTACAAGGTGTCATAGGGTAAATTGTTTAGTAGCGATATTACAAAATGCAGCAACACTTTTAGATTGATATTTCTATATCAATCAACTTTAAACTAAATCTTGTGGTCTAAAACTTTGGATATTATTTATAAACCTGTGAATTTCACTCAACCTTTTTGGTTGACACTTTAAGCATGTTTTGTCTCAGGTGATGATTGAGCTAGCTGTTTGCAACTTTGTGATGATAGATTTGATGCTTGCATGGAGTCCACATCGCATATTATATTTTAGTTCATAAACATTTATTTTACGTTTTAATAATAATGTAAACATGTATTACTGCTTCCGCTGTTTTATTAACAAAGGTTTTATTTAAAAAGTCTCATATAGAGTCGTTCTCGTTTATACAACTGTGTTATGATATAATTGGTCACAATTACCCCTGGTCCATTTTGGGGGGTGTGACAAGTTTGTACAGTTTTTATTTTTATTTTTATTTTTAACCTTTTGATAATAAACGCTAATTTGTTCGCTATAAAGTATTAAATTGGTATTCGATGAAATTAGGTCTTGCGACCGAAATTATTGATATCATTCAAAAATTTATTACATCACTGCGAAATTTAACGTTTATTCTTAAGGTATAAATATCTTTAATCAATCAACCCAAAATATTTCAAAAATTCATCATGAGTTAAATTAGATCATGGAACCGTAATTACTTTACCGAAAAGAGGGGCATATATTTTTGATAATATTTGATTGATTAAAGTGGGATAAAAAGCCAAAAAGATTTTTAATCTTATTTTTACCATGTTTTTAAAATTAATAAATTAGTATTAAAAAAAAATTATTGTAAACTTTTTAAATCAATATATTTAAAATTGTAAATATTTTAAAAATTAATATTTTTAATATAAGTTTGAATGAAAATAAAAATATAATTTAAGTTTGGTGTGAATTTTTAATTTTATGCATTTTTAATTTAAGTTTGGTGTGAATTTAAAAACAAAAATTTACTTTATTTCGCTAAGTTAAAAATATGATTTTTAAAATTTATCGTAAGTTGAAGACTAGGTCGTTGAACTGAAATTGCTTTACCCGAGGGAGGGACGAGAACTTTTATTATCATTATTTTTAATCTTATTGAATTAAAGTATGCCAAAAAACATTAAAAAACCCCAAAAAAATCTTTGCTTTTAAAATCGCGCTTTAATTTGACAAATTTTAAAATTTTGTCGAGGGACAGACTAGGACAACAATCCGAAACACCCTCGCTCCTAAAGGAAAATAAAATTTTTAGAATTTAATTAATTACATGTTTTATAAAGTATAAGGTTTAAAATTAAATTTTTAGAATTTTATAGAATTTAATTTATTAAATTAAATTTTTAGAATTTAATTTAATTAATCACTGTAGCCGGGTACCCATGCGATCGCATGGGATTCTCCTTATACCTCCATGCGATCGCATGGAGGCAAATTCCAGGCCTGATACATACAGCTCGCTGTTCTGTCTTCTCCACACAACACACACACATTTACGAAAAACACTCAAAACCTTACCAAATTTCATCATTTTTCCACCGTAATTCGTCATTTTTCTTGCTTTAATCATGCCTAGATTCTCATTCTTCAGCAAAAAGGTAAAAATTACACCCCTAAACTCATAAATTTCCTAGTTTTTGTGATAATTACCAATATTTTACCTAATGCAATTTTGTTAATTTCTAGTGAAATTAGTGTTAAATTGTTAGTATTTTATGCATGTATAACCTAGATTGATGCTATTTAACATGATTTGAAGCCAAAAACTTCAAAATTTTTAGAAATCTAGGGTTTGTGTTCTTGAGCAATTTGGGGCTTTTTGATATAAACAAGTTATGGCCGATTTTTGTCATGAATTATTGCTAAATTGAGTAGTGTAACATGTTTAGTTAGTTAAATGATCCAAACATTGATCCTAAACATGATTTTTAGAGATTAAAGTGGACTTTTTAAGTCCAAAATTTATGAACTTGATTAATTTGATATATTTGCTATTTAAGACTTGTTTAATTGTTAGTAATGACTATTTTGACATGTTATTCGAGTTAAATGCTTATGAACTTTGTCTACATTTTCATATGTGCTTATTTGGAAAAGTGTAGAATTAAAATTGTGAAAATGTGTATAAGTTTAATTTTGAGTTAACATGTTATTATGATTGTTTTAAGTTGTTATTTTGATAACACTAATGCATATTTAGATGCACAAATTTTGTGTTTAATTTGTTTTGCAGAAAGCCGATACTGGAGGTTCAGGAGCATCATCATCTAGACGACCAGCACCAGCACCAGAACCAGAAATGCAATATGCACCTGAACAACAACCACAACAGGAACCACAACAACAGCCTGATCAGCACGTACCTTATTATGATCCGGTACAGTTTGTTGATGAATTCATAGTATTCCCGAGGAGACCGCCAGTAGAATTCCCAACAATTCCTGAGCACACTCTACATCCTAATCTGAGATTTGATAGAAGATGGAGAGATTACGAGACATATCAAAGGAACAAATTCAAATTAGTAACAAAAAATGTAGAGGTGCCAAGGGTAATCGATTGGGCCCCTTTGGAAATGGTCCATCTAGCTGACCGTGTTAGACAGCTTTTGGTACAAAGGTATGGCAGTTCTTCTTTTACAGATTGGGAACGTCTTTTCACCATTCGTAGAACTGTATATAAGGAATGGTGTGTTGAGTTGATGAGTACTGTATCACTTGATACAAATATAGTTAGAATAGATGATAGAAGATTTCTTAGGTTTATCCTTGGCGGTAGGATGTACAGAATGTCCATGCTTGACATGGCCAGGGCTTTACAGATATATACTCCTGGTGAGTTGCTACTACCCGATTGTACAAACTTGATTCATTATGGTGAAAGGGTAGATAGCAACTTTGACGCTGACGCCATTTAGAGGCGTATGTCACATTTTGATGTTTTTACACGAGCAGGAGGACACTCCTATACACATATTGACAGAGCCGAGCTACGTATTATTCATATATTTTTGGCTAACTCGATTACACAGAGAGGTCACAATAAAGAAAAAATTACCTTACATGATTTATTCTACCTAAAGTGTATTCGGGATCCTAGAAGCTTTGTCAATATCCCTTACTGTGTTGCTTTTTATTTATCTAAAATGGTAGAGGGAATGCAGGACAGGAGTATAATAGGAGGAGGTATTTTTGTTACTCTCATTGGAGAGTATTTAGGTGTTGATAGGAACCAAGGGGGTCCATTACAGCTTTGTAGAGAACAGGTTGAGCCCTTAGGATTGAAAGTTTATGTGGGTGCTAAGGTATTGAAAAGTAGACGTAACCAGGCAGTACCCTATGAGGGACCTCATCCACAGGTAGAAAGGGGCTCAGACGAGGAAATGGAGGAAGCGAAAGACATTAGGGATGTCTTTCGAGATGCTATTCTTGACGTCCACGTTCGTATAGAGGAGGAATCAATGACGAACGCGGCCAGACATAGTATGTATGAGCAGTGGAACTCCGAGCGAGTATACGAGGATTATAGACGACGCCAACACGATAGCTGGTTAGTTCATCAGCACCAAATCATGAGCCAGCTATCATATCAGGTACCAAATAACTATGTACCTACTCGACCTGCTTATTTTCCGCCACACAGCCCCGATATCCGACCACCCTTTAACCGGTATGACTATAACCAAGCCTATCAGAACACCTATAACCAAAAATGTTTAACAACCCGTCCTAATCCTCCTGGACGAAGTCATCAACATTTGGTCCCATTACGATGATCAACTCCAAGTAATGTCCTTAACATGAGCAAATGCACAACGGAAGACTTAATTCGTACCTGAGAATAACATGCTTTAAAACGTCAACATAAAGTTGGTGAGATATATAGGTTTGATGCTAGCAGCGTTATAACTATAGACCACAAGATTTCATATACATAAACGTTTTAATAAAAATATTCTAAGTGGTTGAGCACTTGATAACCATACTTAACATTTAATCAACGTCGCATATTCCCTTTATTATGAAATCTCACT
This sequence comes from Rutidosis leptorrhynchoides, assembly GCF_046630445.1. Classification (NCBI taxonomy): domain Eukaryota; kingdom Viridiplantae; phylum Streptophyta; class Magnoliopsida; order Asterales; family Asteraceae; genus Rutidosis; species Rutidosis leptorrhynchoides. The sequence goes on from NC_092338.1 coordinate 20,575,379, forward strand.
ACACCGTACCAAGTGTAGTCACCAAAATGAAGTACTGTGCAACCGTTGAATACTGGTCATCCAGTTCGGTTGGGGTTGTCAGGCTCGATAGATCTATCAACAGGATTCGCGTTTACAATACCTCATGTAAATAGTAGTTACCAAGTTACAGGGAAGTATGCCAGTGGTACAACTCAACGTAGAATATATATTTTTAATCACTTGTGTCCATAACGTAAATCATAAAATACATGTATTCTCATCCCGAAATATTTATAGTTTAAAAGTGGGACTATATACTCACCTTACTGTATTTTGTAGTAAAAATACATGTAACATCATTGAACAGGTATAAGGTTGGCCTCGAATTCACGAACCTATTGCAATTATATATATTAACACATTGTAATCGAACAAATTTATATATATTTCTATTAGGGATATAATTGTTATATTAATAAATTGTATGTTTCATTAATTAACTTAATTATTTATATTCATGATATATATTTTAAATAAATAAATAGTATTTATTATAAAAATGTTAATATAGTTATTAAATATAATTTTATATAACTTACTAGTTATTTGATAAGATAATATTATTAAAAATTTATGTTATTTTATAATAATAATAATAATAATAGGAAAATATACTTAATAACATTTGTAATTATAATCATTTTAATAATCATAAGATTTAATAATGATAATTATTATAATGTTAAAAATAGTACTAATAATGTTATTAATAATAAAAATAATAAAATAACCATAATTCAAATAATAATAGTAATATTCATAATGATAATGATAATGATAATAATAATAATAATAAATTAATGTTAATTTTAATAAAATGAAAATTTTAATAAAGATTGATAATTTTAATGATAATAATAATAATAATAATTATAGTGATAAAAATAATAATATTTATAATTTATTTAAATTGTAACTTAATTGTAATTTTTATCATTTTCATATTAATATTCTTGTTTATTATAATCTTTATATTAATAATAATAATAATAATAATAATAATAATAATAATAATAATAATAATAATAATAATAGTAATAATCTATTTTAATAATAATAATATAATAATACAATAATACCTAATAATAATAATATAAATTACGCATTTGTTTGTCTGCTCCATAACCGATCGAATTTAATCAAAAATAAAATGCAGGAATGATATTGTGGTTATAGGGTTTCTTCGATTCATCAACCAATTCAACAAGTAATAATCATCGGTGTAATTTAGGTCGTTTGATTCATCATCATCATCAGATCGAATTTTCTGTTTCAATTGATATATACAATCAAGGATCTAAGTAAGTACTTCGAATCTCTTTTAATTAATTCGCATACTAGAGGTATTATTAATCTGATTAATTTGTTCATGCTAAATCTTATGTTCCTAGTTACAAATTTTTGTTTGTTTTTGTGAAATTACAAAATTGATTGTATATTAGGGGATAAATTGGTTTTGTGATTTTGGGTATCGATTAGGAAACAGTGAAGTGGGAGTGTAGTAGCTCACCGATAGTTGTTTGCAGATGGTAAATGTTGTAGTGTATTACGGTTTCATCGAATAAAGCACAAGACCTAACAAGTTTAGTGATGGTATGTGGGTCTGTTGGTTCTATGGAGATCAAACAGCAGCCCATACCGAAGTTGCAGCAACTCTTTTGTTCGTGATTTAATAAACCAAAGATGATGATTGATAGTGATACTTCAAGTGAAATAGAACAGGGATAGAAAGAGATTAGCAGCAGCAGCAATAACAAGTGGGTTAGTGGTGATGGTCAACAGTAAGAGGTGTTGATGATGATAGTTCGATGGTGGTGACGATTTGGGTTGGGTTTTGGGTCTCGGTTAACAACTAAAACAGGAACCAGATAGCAGCTCATAAACCCAGGTTATGGTTTAATGTGGTGGTGAGTTTCAAAGATGGTGGGTTCGAATAGAGGTAACTGAGTTGTTCGTGGGTGTGTTCTTGGTTTAAAACTGAAAGAAATATGAATGATGAGATGATATGTGAGGGTGGTTATTGGGTGTGTTGATGACCATAGATGGTGATGTTGAGCGATGGAAATGATGATTGTGGTGTTGGAGTGACGGTTTTGTAGTTTGGATGGTGATGGAAGTCTAAAGTGATCGAGCATGTGGATTTGGTGAATGTTTATGTGATATGCAAATGTATATGTGTTTAATTATATAAAGAGAGAGAGGTAGGTATTGACATGGTGTCTAGTTGTATATCACGTTACTGGTGATGTAAATGGTTGTTATATGTATTATGTATATATATAATATAATTTTAGATAGTGGAATCAATAAAAGAAAAAAAAACAGTAATATAGATTAAAATCTCGTGCAGTGATGATCGAATAAAAAAAAAAGAAAGAAAACAAACACCCTGGTCCCATCTGTTATAAGTGTACATTGATAGGTACTTAAAATAATATTATCAACAATAATGGTTCTTCAAATTTATGGGTGGTGATTGCTAGAATAATATTAAGAATATAATAATAAAATTTTAAAAAAATATGTAGAATATCTTAGCCATCATTTACTGTATGTAGGTCGACATAACTTTTCTAATTAGGTAGACTTCATGTTTTCAGAGACTGGATCACGTGCCCTGTTGTTAAACGTGACGGGTAAAAAGTCTTCATTAAAATTCCATATTTTTAAATTAACTACCTCTATTCATTCTAATCAATATTGTATGAGACCGGTCATTAACTGTTAAAAATTAAATCAATTCTTAGTGCTCAATCCCAGGTAAAATAAAAAAAAATGTTAAAATTTATTATTTAGCTTCTACATATATTCTTAATAGGCCTATGATTCATATAACTCATTTTCGAATCACCGTTTATTTTAAAATTCTATAAATTCATTTTTAACTTAGTTAATAACTATCAAGATGACAAACGAGTGCTATGAGTGCTTTATTAAATAGATTCTAAATCATATATATTCAATATACTTTTTATATATATATATATATATATATATATATATATATATATATATATATATATATATATATATATAGATTTATACTAATATCATATATTATTTTATTTATACAAATGGATTAAATCATATAATTTCCTATTTCAAATTAATATATATATATATATATATATATATATATATATATATATTTAAATATCTATGTATTTATTTACAGATAGTGGTTCGTGAATCGTCGGGAATAGTCAAAGATCAATTGAATATATGAAGCAGTTCAAAGTTTTTGAGACTCAACCTATCCGACTTCTCTTATCGTGTCGAAATGATATAAAGATTAATGTTTAAATTTGATCGGAAATTTCCGGGTCATTACAGTACCTACCCGTTAAAGAAATTTCGTCCCCGAAATTTGATAGAGGTCGTTATGGATAGTAATAAGAATGTTTTCATGACGAATATGAGTTGATAAAATAGAGTTTTATCATTATTGGGTAATATAGATAAAGCAATTCGATAATGCGAAGAGTATAAGCGAAGCTATCGCAAAAGAGTGAAATGAGTAAATACGGAATCGTTTTAACCGGTGACGTAATTATGATTGATTTCCGGAATTCGCGGAATTTAAAGAAATCTTACGTAATAAGATTTGGTTCTTCAGCGATTTAGGAAATCAGAATCTTCTTTGATTAGATGAAATAATCTGTTTCGATTGCTCTGTCGGATATATTACTATAAATCCACCTCCTTCCCTTCCTTATTTCCACAACTCACACCTCCTATTCTTTCTCCCTTGATTCATACTTTAAAGCATTCTTCAATATGCTCCATCTAGTCCTGATTCTTGATATTCTCCTAACCTTCGTATCTGTAATTCTTCTTTTTCACCTACCGCCAGAAGAATCTATTTACTTCTATTATTTCCTTGGAATTATAATATTTTTAATTATCCCGTGTCTTTACGTTGCAATACTTATTGATATACACGGTTTGAAATTTCTGGGTGGTTGTTGGGTTTTATATCTTCCCTTATATGTTAATGTTCCTGCTTCTGTCTTCTATAATCATTGTCATCCACAGTTAATGTTCTTTCCTATTTGCTACGACTTATACTCCAATTTCTATTTTTGAAGTTTTATTCTTTCGTTTCCTCTTCCCGTCCTCGAGTCAAGCGAGCAATGATCCGGAATTCGTAGGTATGAAATTTGGAATGAACATAACCAATGCTCTAAGAAAGAGATGGTAATGGCACGATTTTGATTTGTCAAACTACCAGAATATCCTGGAAAAGACCGAATCATCAAGAGAATATTTTCTTGATATATTTAGAGATTAGATAGAATGTAAGATTCGTGTAAATGGCACATGATGACGGTACTGGGAATCATCATGCTTCATTAGAAACTCAACATGACTTACTGTAATATAATGACGTTGATCAAGTGTCATTATATTATACTAATTCATGCATCAGTTCCCAACACTACTTCAAAACATTCATATTTTAAACTCGGAGGTTTCAGAATTTAGAAACTAACACAGTTTCTTTTATTTTTTAACGCAGATATTACAGAGAGATGAATGATCTCAGATAAAAATGATTATGGAAATATCTTCAGAAATATTGAGGATATTTATAATGAAAGGCACGATATTATCTTAGATTTTCTATCATCGATGGATGATAAAGAAGATTTTGTCTGTAAAGGTTTAGAATGAAGAGTAAGGTGTTTGCTAATGATTTTAGCAAGCACTGAATCATTTGGATCCTTTGAAGTCAAACTTATTCTTTGTGATTTGTTCACGGTTTTCTTCATAGTTTCGCATAATCCACTTTTCGGTGCTAAATTTTCTATTGAGTGTTCCTAACACTTCCTTTTTTATCATCAACTTTTGACCATTAAGATCATCTACAACATGCTGCTTCGTCAGCATTTTCAAAGTTAACGGATCTGGGTCATCGGTTATCAAACTGAGGTGGTTTCAGGAGAATCGTGTTTTTAGATGATTAAACGCTGATGGTAATATGGTGGAATATAAAAGGTTCTCCGGTAACGACGGCGAAAGGACAACGTATATATATATATATATATATCGAGGTTATAATAAGACTAGTCTTATTGAGGAGTCGAAGTTAACTTGCTGGAGCTGTGACAAAATTGTCCAATTTGAAAAAGAATCGTAAGGTTGTTTTTGCTAATAAATGATAAAGAATTCGACGCGGTACGTGTTAAACTATGACTTTGGGTTCAAGAGTTTTTCAGGTGTATAAATCTTTTCTCCCGTAGATGAAGTGCGGTTGGTTTAACCTCTCGATTGAGGTATTTTCAAGAATCTTGAAAAGTTTGAACGCGGATTGTAAACGTCAAGATACAAATGAGGTTTAAGATAAAATCAAGTGGCAAACTTGAAGATTTATTTAGTTTCATATGTTATAATCAATATTTTAATTCATTTTAATTGTCCAAAGTTAGCAGTCCAATAGTCCAGTTGTCCAATAGTCCAATATATTCATATATAATTTAATATATAATATTCGAATTAATTATTACGTATCGTGACCCGTGTACCGGTCTCAGTATTGATCACAACTCAAACCATATATATATTTTGGAATCAACCTCAACCCTGTATAGCCAACTCCAACATTCACATATAGAGTGCCTATGGTTGTTCCGAAATATATATATAGATGGGTCGATATGATAGGTCGAAACCTTGTATACGTGTCCTGTTATTTAAAGTGCGTAAAAGTAAATAACAGAAATTAAATAACAATAAATTAAATTGCGATAAATAAAATGTAATACGGGATTAACAGTTAGCTTGGAACAGTTAGCTAGGAACAGTTAGCGTGGAATCTTAACAATATTTCAATTAATTAGTTCGTTTGTTTCTAACAAATTTTTATCATGTCCAATGTTTTCTTCATTATGCCACTTGTTGGATTCTGATAGGTCAAAATCCAAATATATAATTTGAATGGAAATGATTGTTCTGTGGTGAACGGATACGTATATCGGTGGTTGAAAGTAGGATAGTAAATGACTGTTGAATCAAAATTGAAGAATGTACAGTGCAACTTATTAATGTGAAATCTAAATATTCCTCGGGTATTACCTACCTGTTAATATATTTTCATCATTAATAGTTTGTACGAAAGAAATTTTTAATTACAACCTTTATGAAAATATACTTGCATATATATTTTCTTCGGATGTAATCATGGATCTAATGAGTCAATAAGATATTAAACTCATTTGATTTATCGTTAATACTAGATTACATAATCTCTAAAACTTTAGAAATTACATAATCGCCATGTCGAGCGAAGATAAATGAGGTAGAATGATATGTAAAGCGAAGATAATTGATGTAGAACGATATGTAGAACGAAGATCATACTCGAAGTTCAGATGGTGATATTGAGGCGTGTGATGTTGATATCCGAGGTACAGATTGTGATGTTGAGGTTTACGTCGCGGTTGTGGTTGGGGGTGGTGCTGATGATGGTGATGCCGTTAATGCTGGTGATGCTGCTAGTACCGAAGCTTGCGATGTTGATATTACTGGCGGTACTGGTTATGCTGTCGGTGCTGCTGCTGGTGTTTGTAACCTTCGCACCATGTTCTCCAAAGCCGTTAAGCGAGCGCGAAGTTCGTTAACTTCTGCTAGTACACCGGGATGATTGGCGGTTGGAGCGAGCGAATGAACAAGATTCGAAATATGGGATAGTATATAATCGTGACTAAATACTCTAGAAATGAGAGAGAAAATGATTTCTCGAACAGGTTCGCCGGTAAGTGCTTCAGGTTCATCACCAAAAGGGCACTTCGATTGATGGAAGGGATCTTCGATGTGAAATGATTTTCAAATATCGGATGATATTCTAACTATATAGAATATCTATATATATAATCCTAAAGATTTCATAAACTACAGAGGAACCTACGGCATATACCAGGCAAGTCTATAGATGCGCTAAGATATGAATTATCAGATACATTAAGATATGAATTTTGTCTATACACTATCGATGCACTAAATGCAGTAAGACGTGTCTAGACTTATGAATGATAAGCAGGCAATTTTCTAAAGATGATAAGTAGATGATTTCCGACTAGAAATGTGAAGCAACACTTTTGACTTGCAATTACGGTCGAAGTCCAGACTCACTAATGCATCCTAACAACTTATCAGTTAGACACACTAATGCAGACCTGGTTCGCTAAGACCACCGCTCTGATACCAACTTTAACAACCCGTCCTAATCCTCCTGGATGAAGTCATCAACATTTGGTCCCATTGCGATGATCAACTCCAAGTAATGTCCTTAACATGAGCAAATGCACAGCGGAAGACTTAATTCGTACCTGAGAATAACATGCTTTAAAATGTCAACATAAAGTTGGTGAGATATATAGGTTTGATGCTAGCAGCGTTATAACTATAGACCACAAGATTTCATATACATAAACGTTTTAATAAAAATATTCTAAGTGGTTGAGCACTTGATAACCATACTTAACATTTAATCAACGTCGCATATTCCCTTTATTAAGAAATCTCACTACACCGTACCAAGTGTAGTCACCGAAACGAAGTACTGTGCAACCGTTGAATACTGGTCGTCCAATCCGGTTGGGGTTGTCAGGCCCGATAGATCTATCAACAGGATTCGCGTTTACAATACCTCATGTAAATAGTAGTTACCAAGTTACAGGGAAGTATGCCAGTGGTACAACTCAACGTAGAATATATATTTTTAATCACTTGTGTCCATAACGTAAATCATAAAATGCATGTATTCTCATCCCAAAATATTTATAGTTTAAAAGTGGGACTATATACTCACCTTACTGTATTTTGTAGTAAAAATGCATATAACATCATTGAACAGGTATAAGGTTGGCCTCAGATTCACGAACCTATAGCAATTATATATATTAACACATTGTAATCGAACAAATTTATATATATTTCTATTAGGGATATAATTGTTATATTAATAAATTGTATGTTTCATTAATTAACTTAATTATTTATATTCATGATATATATTTTAAATAAATAAATAGTATTTATTATAAAAATGTTAATATAGTTAGTAAATATAATTTTATATAACTTACTAGTTATTTGATAAGATAATATTATTAAAAATTTGTGTTATTTTATAATAATAATAATAATAGGAAAATATACTTAATAACATTTGTAATTATAATCATTTTAATAATCATAAGATTTAATAATGATAATTATTATAATGTTAAAAATAGTACTAATAATGTTATTAATAATAAAAATAATAAAATAACCATAATTCAAATAATAATAGTAATATTCATAATGATAATGATAATAATAATAATAATAAATTAATGTTAATTTTAATAAAATGAAAATTTTAATAAAGATTGATAATTTTAATGACAATAATAATAATAATAATTATAGTGATAAAAATAATAATATTTATAATTTATTTAAATTGTAACTTAATTGTAATTTTTATCATTTTCATATTAATATTCTTGTTTATTATAATCTTTATATTAATAATAATAATAATAATAATAATAATAATAATAATAATAATAGTAATAATCTATTTTAATAATAATAATATAATAATAAAATAATACCTAATAATAATAATATAAATTACGCGTTTGTTTGTCTGCTCCATAACCGATCGAATTTAATCAAAAATAAAACGCAGGAATGATATTGCGGTTATAGGGTTTCTTCGATTCATCAACCAATTCAACAAGTAATAATCATCGGTGTAATTTAGGTCGTTTGATTCATCATCATCATCAGATCGAATTTTCTGTTTCAATTGATATATACAATCAAGGATCTAAGTAAGTACTTCGAATCTCTTTTAATTAATTCGCATACTAGAGGTATTATTAATCTGATTAATTTATTCATGCTAAATCTTATGTTCCTAGTTACAAATTTTCGTTTGTTTTTGTGAAATTACAAAATTGATTGTATATTAGGGGATAAATTGGTTTTGTGATTTTGGGTATCGATTAGGAAACAGTGAAGTGGGAGTGTAGTAGCTCACCGATAGTTGTTTGCAGATGGTAAATGTTGTAGTGTATTACAGTTTCATCGAATAAAGCACAAGACCTAACAAGTTTAGTGATGGTATGTGGGTCTGTTGGTTCTATGGAGATCAAACAGCAGCCCATACCGAAGTTGCAGCAACTCTTTTGTTCGTGATTTAATAAACCAAAGATGATGATTGATAGTGATACTTCAAGTGAACTAGAACAGGGATAGAAAGAGATTAGCAGCAGCAGCAATAACAAGTGGGTTAGTGGTGATGGTCAACAGTAAGAGGTGTTGATGATGATAGTTCGATGGTGGTGACGATTTGGGTTGGGTTTTGGGTCTCGGTTAACAACTAAAACAGGAACCATATAGCAGCTCATAAACCCAGGTTATGGTTTAATGTGGTGGTGAGTTTCAAAGATGGTGGGTTCGAATAGAGGTAACCGAGTTGTTCGTGGGTGTGTTCTTGGTTTAAAACTGAAAGAAATATGAACGATGAGATGATATGTGAGGGTGGTTATTGGGTGTGTTGATGACCATAGATGGTGACGTTGAGCGATGGAAATGATCATGGTGGTGTTGGAGTGACGTTTTTGTAGTTTGGATGGTGATGGAAGTCTAAAGTGATCGAGCATGTGGATTTGGTGAATGTTTATGTGATATGCAAATGTATATGTGTTTAATTATATAAAGAGAGAGAGGTAGGTATTGACATGGTGTCTAGTTGTATATCACGTTAGTGGTGATGTAAATGGTTGTTATATGTATTATGTATATATATATAATATAATTTTAGATAGTGAAATCAATAAAAGAAAAAAAAACAGTAATATAGATTAAAATCTCGTGCAGTGATGATCGAATAAAAAAAAAAGAAAGAAAACAAACACCCTGGTCCCATCTGTTATAAGTGTACATTGATAGGTACTTAAAATAATATTATCAACAATAATGGTTCTTCAAATTTATGGGTGGTGATTGCTAGAATAATATTAAGAATATAATAATAAAATTTTAAAAAAATATGTAGAATATCTTAGCCATCATTTACTGTATGTAGGTCGACATAACTTTTCTAATTAGGTAGACTTCATGTTTTCAGAGACTGGATCACGTGCCCTGTTGTTAAACGTGACGGGTAAAAAGTCTTCATTAAAATTCCATATTTTTAAATTAACTACCTCTATTCATTCTAATCAATATTGTATGAGACCGGTCATTAACTGTTAAAATTAAATCAATTCTTAGTGCTCGATCCCAGGTAAAATAAAAAAAATGTTAAAATTTATTATTTAGCTTCTACATATATTCTTAATAGGCCTATGATTCATATAACTCATTTTCGAATCACCGTTTATTTTAAAATTCTATAAATTCATTTTTAACTTAGTTAATAACTATCAAGATGACAAACGAGTGCTATGAGTGCTTTATTAAATAGATTCTAAATCATATATATTCAATATACTTTTCATATATATATAGATTTATACTAATATCATATATTATTTTATTTATACAAATGGATTAAATCATATAAGTTCCTATTTCAAATTAATATATATATATATATATATATATATATATATATATATATATATATATATATATATATATATATATATATATATATATATATATATATATATATATATTAAATATCTATGTATTTATTTACAGATAGTGGTTCGTGAATCGTCGGGAATAGTCAAAGGTTAATTGAATATATGAAGCAGTTCAAAGTTTTTGAGACTCAACCTATCCGACTTCTCTTATCGTGTCGAAATGATATAAAGATTAATGTTTAAATTTGATCGGAAATTTCCGGGTCATTACACAATGGAACCCACCTGATGAGATGAACTGGAACCCATATCCAGACTGATTTAGTTCCATTTGGTTATTTTTATGATTTTTATGTTTTTATCTTTTGACTTTTTCATGTTTAAACTTATGTTATTGGATATATTTGTGTAATTTTTATCATTTTTCTTATTATTGTGTACTAATATTTAACATTTAGGATTTGAAAGTGGGATTTTAAGTCCCATTTCAAATTTCCATGCATGATTATATTTGTATGTATGTATATTGTCGATTGTACAAAACAGGGTAAAACAGCGCATTTTCAAAGACTGGCATTAAGTTCAGCAAAAGCTATTAATTTTGACGACAAGATGACAAATAAATGTGATGTAACAACAGACGGAATGAACAAATGATATGCACCATTTATCATTCGGCAAACAAACGCCAATATGTTTGGAAACTTTGGTAAAATTTAATCATTTCTACGCTAATCACCCTCAATAATTTAACTTGTTACTGATTTCTTGCAAATGAAGGCATTGCAAGATCTTAAGTGTGGGAAGGGGTTAAATTCTTTCGGATTTTAAAATTTTTACTTTATACACTTGGTTACCATTAGAAATACTAGTAAAGCAGTAGTTGTATTAGAATCTAGTGCTCTCTGATAATAAATAACAGTCCTAGTCTTATATACTGACTACCCAATTCTAGTAAACTTTTTCAAAATTTTCAATTAAATGAATTCAAAATCATGTTTATACATATTTATGAACGATAAAACTAGGTATTAACACCGAAATTATTGTTACCTCGGAAAGGACATAAATTGAGAAACAAACCAAAATGTTAAAATTCATTTAAAATGGAATAGAGGACAATAAAAAGGAAAATAAAAGCCAAGTGTGGGAAAATTTACCAAGTTATTTTAAACATATGTCACATATTTCTGTAACAAATAATTAAAGATATTTTTGCTTTGGACTAAACTAAACAGTTTTACCCGATTTACTGTAAGAAAGATGGATCTACACGATGAATCAATTCCATCATTAAAAGGAAGTAAAGTCTTCCGAAAAAGAAACGCGCTTCTTGATTTAGGTCATGAAGTTGTCGTCCAGACCAGCTGTAGGTTGATGAAAAATCTAGAAAAGTCATCTCTAAAATCAGCAGAAAATCCACGGACCTCAGCATAAAACAGGGTCGCCAAGTGGTCAGACTTATCCTAACCATGAGAGGATCTGTCTCGTAAAATAGGGAGGATGCTGTGCAAATTAGCTGGATAAGACTAATGAATCAGATCCCCAGAAAGGATAATTTCCTTAAAGATCAAAAATCAGCTTTTAAGACTGATATTACTCAATCCTAGAGATTGACCTTAAAGATTGAGAATTCAAACTCATGGAATTCAATGATATCTAAACTCGAGCTTGAACGAGAAAATATTTTGATCAAATTATAAACCGATTTGTTTTCTGAAAACCCATTTTCAATGCGTTCATTACCATTGAACGTAAAATCCTAGGAATTCAACTGGAATTCATTAGGTCACCTGAACTAAATCGGGTGTCAACCGTAAGAACGGTGGTTGCATAGCATGGTCAAAGACAGGACCTTGTGCCAGACCGAAAAATTATAAGGGTGATCTTTACTATTGCTCCTACAAAGGATAATAATTGCGTCCGATACGTTATAGACCATAATTAAAAGCATGTCAGGGGACATTGCCTTAACAGTTGCCTGTTCAACGCTTTCCTTTACAACCGGATGGTAGTTTACCGAAAGGTAATATTCGGAACAAGTAAACTGGACGTGTTGCTTTCCCAATACAAGGTTAGCAAGTGGGTGACACAAAACCGCAAGTTTTGAGCTAAAAATTTTCAAATCTAAAACCCACCAAACCCACAAAAATATTTTGCAAACACCGGTGAAGGGTTATTCCGGAAAACTTATCTAGGGTAAAAGCTAGATTTAATTTTCAAAAAGATCAAATGTTTTCATAAAGGTCCAATTTCCTTAATGGATCTAAATTTTATAGTCATGTGGGACTGTAAACCACATCATTACTACCATTGTTTATACCGCCGTAAAGAAATCACTGATGTACAAAGTGTGAAGAATAAAGAAGTGATTCTAGTATTTCAAGACTATATTGCTTGAGGACAAGCAACGCTCAAGTGTGGGAATATTTGATTATGCTAAAAACGAACATATATTTCATAGCATTATCCCTCAAGAAAGACAAGCTTTTAGTTGCAATTGTTCTATTTACAAGTGATATTCGTTTAAATAATAAAAGGTGAAGACAAAAGACAGATTCGACGAATTGAAGACGCAAACGACCAAAAAGCTCAAAAGTACAAAATACAATCAAAGAGGTTCCAATTATTGATAAGAAACGACTCAGAATTACAAGAGTACAAGATTCAAAACGCAAAGTACAAGATATTAAATTGTACGGAAGGACGTTCGAAAATCCGGAACTGGGACCAGAGTCAACTCTCAACGTTCGACGCAACGGACTAAAAATTACAAGTCAACTATGCACATAAATATAATATAATATTTAAATAATTCTTATAATTATTTATATATTATATTTATTTAATTAAAACGTCGACAAACAAGAAAACAAGGATTTTGAGCTGTCACCTACCACCATGCGATCGCATGGCCTGGAGGCACAAAAGCCATGTGATCGCATGGCCAACTTTTTGAGTTCACAAGGCCTATAAAATTGAGTGTTTGGTGCATCATTCAACATATATCAATCTCTCTATTACTCAACGTATAATATTTATATTTATATTATAATTTTAATTTTAATTTTAATTTTAATTTTAATTTCCAATAATAAGGGTATGTTAGCGAATGTTGTAAGGGTGTAAGTCGAAAATCTGTCCGTGTAACGCTACGCTATTTTTAATCATTGTAAGTTATGTTCAACCTTTTTAATTTAATGTCTCGTAGCTAAGTTAGTATTATGCTTATTTAATCCGAAGTAATCATGATGTTGGGCTAAAAATATTAAAATTGGGTAATTGGGCTTTGTACCATAATTGGGGTTTGGACAAAAGAACGACACTTGTGGAAATTAGACTATGGGCTATTAATGGGCTTTATATTTGTTTAACTAAATGATAATTTATTAATTTTAATATAAAGATTTACAATTGGACGTCCCTATAAATAACCATATACACTCGATCGGACACGATGGGCGGGGTATTTATATGTACGAATAATCGTTCATTTAACCGGACACGGGAATGGATTAATAGTCACTAGAATTATTAAAATAGGGGTGAAATTATGTACAAGGACACTTGGCATAATTGATAACAAAGTATTAAAAGCTTGGGTTACACGTAGTCGATAACCTGGTGTAATTATTAAACAAAGTATTAAAATCTTGTTACAGTTTAAGTCCCCAATTAGTTGGAATATTTTAACTTCGGGTATAAGGATAATTTGACGAGGATACTCGCACTTTATATTTATGACTGATGGACTGTTATGGACAAAAACCAGACGGACATATTAAATAATCCAGGACAAAGGACAATTAACCCATGGGCATAAAACTAAAATCAACACGTCAAACATCATGATTACGGAAGTTTAAATAAGCATAATTCCTTTATTTCATATTTAATTTCCTTTATTTTATATTTAATTGCACTTCTAATTATTGCACTTTAATTTATTGTTATTGTATTTAATTGCACTTTTAATTATCGTACTTTTTAATTATTGTATTTTATTTCATCGCACTTTTATTTATCACAATTTCATTATTGTTATTTACTTTACGCTTTAAATTAAGTTATATTTATTTTTATTATTTTACATTAGGTTTTAACTGCGACTAAAGTTTTAAAATCGACAAACCGGTCATTAAACGGTAAAAACCCCCCTTTATAATAATAATATTACTTATATATATATTTGTATTTTTATAAAATAAAACTAATATAGCGTTAAGCTTTGATTAAAAGATTCCCTGTGGAACGAACCGGACTTACTAAAAACTACACTACTGTACGATTAGGTACACTGCCTATAAGTGTTGTAGCAAGGTTTAAGTATATCCATTCTCTAAATAAATAAATATCTTGTGTAAAATTGTATCGTATTTAATAGTATTTCCTAGTAAAAATAAAGCTATTTTATATACACCTCGCATAACATCAACTTTGATTGGGCCGAAATTTGGTAATGATGCTAATTTTGGATAATTGGATGTTAAACACTTTTGTTAAGTGTTAAATGACGTTTTTGAATGAAAGAAATCATGGGAAATGTTTTTGGGATAAAATGACATTTTTTAAAAAAGTCAAACGTGGTCAAAAGCAATATGGGTCAATATTGCACGTGTTGGGTTTTTTGTGTATTTGGCGTTTGAAATGATTACTACCTAAGTAGTAATTTAATGTTAAGACCTAGGTTTGGTCTAATTGGTGTAAAGTATGATTTGGGTTAAATTGTACTTTGTAGAATGGGTCGAAATTACCACCCGTAGTGGTAATTGGTGAAGTCCACTTTAGGTATCTAAATGGGCGGATTGTGGAGGTAGGTATAAACCCTTGGTTAGGGGCGTTGGCGTCGAATTCTCTTGTAGAGAATGTATGTTGATTATGTGTATACCTGATGTCAAAGCAGAGGGGTATAAAATACTATTAATTTTTAGCAGAAAATACTATTAAATACGATACAATTTTACACCAGATATTTATTTATTTATAGAATGGATATACTTAAACCTTGCTACAACACTTATAGGCAGTGTACCTAATCGTACAGTAGTGTAGTTTTTAGTAAGTCCGGTTCGTTCCACAGGGAAATCTTTAAACAAAGCTCAACGCTATATTAGTTTACTTTTATAAAAATACAAATATATATATAGGTAATATTATTATTATAAAGGGGGGTTTTTACCGTTTAATGACCGGTTTGTCGATTTTAAAACTTTAGTCGCAGTTAAAACCTAATGTAAAATATAAAATAAATACAAGACTTAAATTAAAGCGTAAAGTAAATAACGATAATGAAATTGCGAATAATAAAAATGCGATAGAATTAAATTGCGATAATTAAAAGTACGATAATTAAAAGTGCGATTAAATAAAATAACAATAAATAAAAGTGCGATAATTAGAAGTGCAATTAAATATAAAATAAAGGAAATTAAATATGAAATAAAAGAATTATGCTTATTTAAACTTCCGTAATCATGATGTTTGACGTGTTGATTTTAGTTTTATGCCCATGGGTTAATTGTCCTTTGTCCTGGATTATTCAATATGTCCGTCTGGTTTTTGTCCATAACAGTCCATCAGTCATAAATATAAATTGCAAGTGTCCTTGTCAAATTATTATTATACCCGAAGATAAATATTCCAACTAATTGGGGATTCGAATTGTAACAAGGTTTTAATACTTTGTTTAATGAATACACCAGGTTATCGACTGCGTGTAAACCAAGGTTTTACTACTTTGTTAACAATTACACCAATTACCCTTGAATGTAATTTCACCCCTGTTTTAATTATTCTAGTGGCTATTAATCCATTCCCGTGTCCGGTTAAATGAACGATTATTCGTACATATAAATACCCCGCCCATCGTGTCCGATCGAGTGTATATGGTAATTTATAGAGACGCCCAATTGTAAATCTTTATATTAACATTAACAAACTTTCATTTAGTTAAACAAATATAAAGCCCATTAATAGCCCATAGTCTAGTTTCCACAAGTGTCGTTCTTTTGTCCAAACCCCAATTATGGTACAAAGCCCAATTACCCAATTTTAGTAATTAGCCCAACATCATGATTACTTCGTTTTAAACAAGCATAATAATAACTTAGCTACGAGACATTAATATAAAAAGGTTGAACATAACTTACAATGATTAAAAATAGCGTAGCGTTACACGGACAGAATTTCGACTTACACCCTTACAACATTCGCTAACATACCCTTATTATTAGAATTATAATTAAAATTAAAATATAAATTATAAATATAAATATATATTACTTCGTATGAAGAGAAGAAAAAAAAAGATGATCAATTCGATCAGAATTCGGTTGGCTTTATAGCCAGAAGTGAAATTTGGGGCTCCGCGACTCGCGGCAAAAAGCCCTTCAAACTCCGCGAGTCGCGGAGAGGTATTTTCATTTCACACCCTTGGAGTTTCTGGCTGCCGACGGTTTTAATAATATATATATATAATATATATATAATTAATATAATTAATTATATATTATATTATATTTATATACATAGTTAACTTGTAATTTTTAGTCCGTTGCGTCGAGCGTTAAGAGTTGACTCTGGTCCCGGTTCCGGTTTTTCGAACGTCCTTGCGTACAATTTAATATCTTGTACTTTGCGTTTTGAATCTTGTACTCTTGTGATTTCGAGACGTTTCTTATCAATAATTGGAACCTTTTTGATTGTCTTTTGTTCTTTTGAGCTTTTTGGTCGTTTGCGTCTTCAATTCGTCGAATCTGTCTTTTGTCTTCACCTTTTATTATTTAAACGAATATCACTTGTAAATAGAACAATTGCAACTAAAAGCTTGTCTTTCTTGAGGAATAATGCTATGAAATATATGTTCGTTTTTAGCATTATCAAATATTCCCACACTTGAGCGTTGCTTGTCCTCAAGCAATATCGTCTTGAAATACTAGAATCACTTTTTTATTCTTCACACTTTGTACATCAGTGATTTCTATATGGCGGTATAAACAATGGTAGTAACGATATGGTTTACAGTCCCATATGACTATAAAAATTTAGATCCATTAAGGAAATTGGATCTTTATGAAAACATTTGATCTTTTGAAAATTAAATCTAGTTTTTACCCTAGATAAGTTTTCCGGAATAACCCTTTACCGGTGTTTGCAAAATATTTTTGTGGGTTTGGTGGGTTTCAGATTTGAAAATTTTTAGCTCAAAACTTGCGGTTTTGTGTCACCCACTTGCTAACCTTGTATTTGGAAAGCAACACGTCCAGTTTACTTGTTCCGTATATTACCTTTCGGCAAACTACCGTCCGGTTGTAAAGGAAAGCGTTGAACAAGCAACTGTTAAGGCAATGTCCCGTGACATGCTTTTGATTATGGTCTATAACGTGTCGGACGCAATTACTATCCTTGGTAGGAGCAATAGTAAAAGCTCACCCTTATAATTTTTCGGTCTGGCACAAGGTCCTGTCTTTGACCATGCTATGCAACCACCGTTCTTACGGTTGACACCCGATTTGATTCAGGTGACCTAATGAATTCCAGGTGAATTCCTAGGATTTTACGTTCAATGATAATGAACGCATTGAAAATAGGGTTTTCAGAAAACAAATCGGTTTATAATTTTGATCAAAATATTTTTTTCGTTTAAGCTCGAGTTTAGATATCATTGAATTCCATGAGTTTGAATTCTCAATCTTTAAGGTCAATCTCTAGGATTGAGTAATATCAGTCTTAAAAGCTGATTTTTAATCTTTAAGGAGATTATCCTTTCTGGGGATCTGATTCATTAGTCTTATCCAGCTAATTTGCACGGTGCCTCCCCATTGTACGAGATAAATCCTTCTCATGGTTAGGATAAATCTGACCACTTGGCGACCCTGTTTAATGCTGAGGTCCGTGGATTTCCTGCTGATTTTAGTGATGACTTTTCTAGATTTTTCGTCAACCTACAGCTGGTCTGAACGACAACTTCATGACCTAAATCAAGAAGCGCGTGTCTTTTTCGGAAGACTTTACTTCCTTTTAATGATGGAATTGATTCATCGTGTAGATCCATCTCTTCTTTTCTTTCATCGGGTAAAACAGTTTAGTTTAGTTCAAAGCAAAAGTATTTTCAGTTATTTGTTACAAATATATGTGACATATGTTTAAAATAACTTGGTAAATTTTCCCACACTTGGCTTTTTATTTTTCTTTTTATCGTCCTCTATTCCATTTTAAATGAATTTTAACATTTTAGTTTGTTTCTCAATTTATGTCCTTTCCGAGGTAACAATAATTTCGGTGTTAAAACCTAGTTTTATCGTTCATAAATATGTATAAACATGATTTTGAATTCATTTAATTGAAAATTTTGAAAAATTTTACTAGAATTGGGTAGTCAGTATATAAGACCAGGGCTGTTCTTTATTATCAGAGAGCACTAGATTCTAATACAACTACTGCTTTACTAGTATTTTTAATGGTAACCAAGTGTTTAATATAAAAATTTTAAAATCCGAAAGAATTTAATCCCTTCCCACACTTAAGATCTTGCAATGCCCTCATTTGCAAGAAATCAGTAACAATTTAAATTATTGAGGGTGATTTGTGTGAAAATGATTAAATTTTTACCAAAGTTTCCAAATATATTGGCGTTTGTTTGCTGAATGATAAATGGTGCACATCATTTGTTCATTCCGTCTTTTTGTTATTTCACATACATTTTGCATCATTGTCGTCAAAATTACTTGCTTTTGCTGAACTTAATGCCAGTCTTTGAAAATGCGTTGTTTTACCCTGTTGTGTACATAAGATAAACTGCAAACATATATACATATTTTTGAAGTTTGGTATATTACCCCACATTCAAAAATTATTAAAATCTAAGAATAAAAGTTAGATAAATATAAAAATGATTACAATATTAACAAAAAATATTAAACATATCAATAATTACAAATTACAAAATAAAAATAAAAATAAGTAAACTAAGGATGATATTGGTACCAATAGGGGTTCCACGCATAACCATAAGTGCTATAGAATGCTTCGGCAGGGTCATACGTAGGATATGGTGGCTGCATCTCTATCGACCAAGGAGGGAAGACGGGTTTCGGTGTAGGAATATAGTTTCTACCTATATGTTGGCAATGCGCTATGATCTGGTTCTGATGAACTTGCCAATCTTCAAATGCTCTCTGTCTAGCATTTTCGTATTCCTGAGAAGCTATAAACCTATGCATTTCTTGCCCCCCTCCTACATTACCTTGTTCCTGGTTTCTCTCTACCTGTGGATGTCTACCATTGTATCGTACTGCGGCGTTATTTCGCCGCTTCAACACTTTCGCACCATGGTATACATTTAAACCTATAGTGTCGCGGGGTTCTGGCTCTTCTACTAATAATCCCCCCCGACTTATATCCACACCGAGATATTCACCAATCAAAGTAATAAAAATACCACCTCCTATTATGCTATGTGGACGCATCCCTCGAACCATAGCTGATAAATAATACCCCACACAATATGGTATACTTACAGCGCTGTGTGGGTCTCGAATACACATATGGTAAAACAAATCTTGTTCATTTACCTTTTCTTTGTTTTTACCCCTTTGTGTAATCGAATTAGCTAAAAACCTATGTATTACTCTTAATTCGGCTCTATCTATATCCAAATAAGAGTAGTTTCCCCCTTTAAAACGGTGATGGCTTGTCATTTGACTCCACACACCGTGTGTATCAAAATTTTCATCTATTTTCCTACCGTTTAGTATTAATCCTCTACAATCGGCAGACGCTAATTCCTCAGGCGTATATATACGTAAAGCCTGAGCCATGTCCAGTAAAGACATGTGGCGCATCGAACCGCCTAACAAAAATCTAATAAAAGAACGATCGGTTAAACTGGCTACCCGATCATTCAACTCTATACTACATAACAACTCTTCACACCATACTTTATATACAGGTCTGCGTATGGTGAATAAACATATCCAGTCATTAAAAGAAGAATTACCATACCTCTGTACCAGTAATTCCCTAATTGGCCCGGCCAATTCTACAGCTTCCAAGGGTCCCCATTCTATGACCCTCGGTACCTCAACAACCTTGGAATGAAGAGTATGCAAACCCCGTTGATATTTTGGATAATCTATCCAAAGTCTGTCAAATCGCAGGTTCGGGTGCAACTGTTCTAAGTGCATATCTGAAAAGGTCATGACTGGATGAGGTACATCCTGCTTGTAGTAGTTATCTACCTCCTGTTGTTCCAAGTTCTCAGCAGGAGCATGGCGGGCTTGGGATGAAGATTCACCCCTTTCATTCTGCAAAACACATCAAACACAAATTTTGTGCATCCAAATATGCATTAGTGTCAGCAAAATCATCAATCAAAATAATTACAATGACATTATTAATTTATATCAAACTTAAGCTTATTTTCACATTTTTATCAAATCTACACTTTTTCAAATAATCATATATGAAAATTTTCGCCAAGTTCATAAGCATTCAATTCAAATAACATGTCAAAATAATCATTACTAGCAAATAAACAAGTCTCAATTGGCATTATCTTTCAAAAATCAAGTTCATGAATTTTGGACTTGAAAAAGTCCACTTTAATTCTCAAAATCATGTTTAGGCTCAAAGTTTTGATCATTTAACTACCTAGACATGTTACACTACTCAATTTAGCAACAATTCATGACAAAAATCGGCCATAACCTGTTTATATCAAAAAGCCCCAAATTTGCTCAAGAACACAAACCCTAGATTCTAAAAATTTTGAAGTTTTTGGCTTCAAATCATGTTAACAAGCATCAATCTAGGTTATACATGCATAATATACTAACAATTTAACACTAATTACACTAAAAATTAACAAAATTCAAATTATGAAAATATGCTCAAGAACACACTAAAATTCGGATTTAAAGGTGATTTGGGGTGTAATTGTACCTGTTTTCTTGAGTAGTTCCTAGATATCATCCTTCTCAACATGATTTTAGCAAAAAATTTGGTGATTAACGGTTAAAAAATGAGATTTTTGGGGGTGATTTTCGGGTTTTTCGGGGGTTCTTTTCGCAGAAAATTTCTGTGTTTTTGGTGGTGGGAGTAAACTGATCGAGCAGCTCCTTATATTTTTTTTCTGTAATTTTGTCCCTCCGCGAGTCGCGGAGGTTTTCACTTAAAACTCCGCGAGTCGCGGAGTTACTTTTTTTTTTTTTTTTTTTTTTTTTTTTTTTTTTTTTTTTAATCTTTAACTTATAAAACAATTAAGAAATTAATTTTAAAATTTTGTTTCCCTTGTTATTTAGGACGAGGTCGTTTCGGATCGATGTCCTAGTCCGTCCCTCGACAAAATTTTAAAATTTGTCTTTTTGTAGCGATTGTTTTAAAAGCTAAGATTTTTGGGTTTTTTCAATGTTTTTGGCATACTTTAAATCAATAAGATTAAAAATAATGATAATAAAAGTTCTCGTCCCTCCCTCGGGTAAAGCAATTTCGGTTCAAAGACCTAGTCTTCAACTTACGACGAATTTTAAAATCATATTTTTAACTTAATGAGATAAAGTAAATTTTTGTTTTTAAATTCACACAACTTAAATATAAAATTCAAAATTAAAATTAAAAATTCACACCAAACTCAAAATTTAAAATGCATAAAATTAAAATTTCATATTTTAAAAATTAAAAATTCACACCAAACTTAATTTAAAAATTCATAAATTCATACCAAACTTATATTAATTTTTCAAATATTTACAATTTTAAAAATATTGTTTTTACAAAGTTTACAATATTAATTTAAGATTTAAATATTAATTTTAAAAACATGGTAAAAAATAAAATTAAAAATCTTTTTGTCTTTTTATCCCACTTTAATCAATCAAATATTATCAAAAATATGCGCCCCTCTTTTCGGTAAAGTAATTTCGGTTCCAAGACCTAATTTAACTCATGACGAATTTTTGAAATATTTTGGGTTGATTGATTAAAGATATTTATACCTTAAGAATAAACGTTAAATTTCGCAGTGATGTAATAAATTTTTGAATGATATCAATAATTTCGGTCGCCAAACCTAATTTTATTTAATACCAATTTAATACTTTTTAGCGAACAAATTAGCGTTTATTATCAAAAGGTTAAAAATAAAAATAAAAATAAAAACTGTACAGACATACCTGTGAAATCGATTTCTTAGTTATATGATCTATTATATTCATAAGATAGTCGGTTTAATTGGTCTTCCATGGCTGCATAGGCGTAACCTCGAGCATTCATTGTCTTTTCTTCTAAACATATGAACGGTCCGTCTCTGCATAAAGTAACAAATTCGGTATTTGAATAGGTTTGATTATTTGAACATTTACCTCCATGTGACCATTTTCCGCATTTGTGACATTTTTCTAGGTGTCGTGCTCTTCTTTTCGCTGCGGATTTTGATTTTCCTTTACCAAATTGTAACTTATTATCTTCGCATCTGGATCCTTTTCTAACTCCGTCCATTCTTTCTCTGATTACTGATACTATTTCACTCGGTAGTATGTCATTATTTCTTTTAGTGATCAAAGCGTGTAGCATTAGACCATGGTTTAGTTCACAGGCAGTCTTCATTTCGTAAAAACCTAAAAAAAATAAAAATTCAGAATGGGGGGAGAAGACTAGTTCTTTAGGGTCTGCTAGGGAAAGACCATACGTGTTCCATTTTCGAGAACTACACGAAAACAGACAATCTAACTCTAACAGAAATACATATTATCCTTTAAAGACTTGATTCTCCCCACACTTAGTTAGCTGTGGTATTGAAATTGTGATTAACTTCGTTGTCGACTTCCATCGGACCATGTATGTAATGTTTAACTCTGTGACCATTAACTTTAAATTCAATCCCATTTGAATTTATTAATTCTATCGTTCCGTATGGGAAAACTCTTTTGACTATGAATGGTCCAGACCATCTTGATTTCAATTTTCCAGGAAATAGCTTGAATCGTGAATTGAAAAGAAGAACTCTGTCTCCTTCTTTGAATTCTTTTGAACTTCTGATTCTTTTATCATGCCATTTCTTCGTTCTTTCTTTATAGATTAACGAATTTTCGTATGCTTCATGTCTTAATTCTTCTAATTCGTTTAGTTGACTTAATCGTAGACGTCCAGCTTCATGTAAATCAAGATTACATGTCTTTAAAGCCCAAAATGCTTTGTGTTCAATTTCTACTGGAAGATGACATGCTTTTCCATACACAAGTCTAAAAGGTGTGGTTCCAATTGGAGTTTTGTAGGCTGTTCTAAAAGCCCAGAGTGCATCCTCCAATTTAATGGACCATTCCTTCGGATTTGATCCTACGGTTTTCTCTAGAATACGTTTTAAAGCTCGGTTGGTATTTTCAACTTGTCCACTTGTTTGTGGATGATATGCGGTGGAGATTTTATGAGTTACTCCATATCTTTTAAGAACTTTCTCAAGTTGATTATTACAGAAATGAGTACCCCGATCACTTATTAAAGCTTTCGGTGTTCCAAACCTTGCAAAAAGACGTTTTAAAAAGTTGACTACAACTCGTGCATCGTTAGTTGGGAGAGCTTGTGCTTCCGCCCATTTAGATACATAATCAATGGCTACGAGTATATATAGATTATTATGAGATTTTGGAAATGGACCCATAAAGTCAATACCCCAAATGTCAAATACTTCACATACTTGGATGACATTTTGTGGCATTTCATCACGTTGACTTATTCTTCCGGCCCTTTGACATGCATCACAGGATTTGCAAAGAAGGTGTGCGTCTTTGTAAATTGTAGGCCAATAGAATCCAGCTTCATAAACTTTTCTTGCTGTTAGTTGAGGCCCATAATGCCCTCCTGTTGGTCCTGTGTGACAATGGTTTAATATTTTACTAGCTTCATCTCCAAATACACATCGGCGTATTATTCCATCGGGACAACTTTTAAACAGATGTGGATCTTCCCAGAAATAGTGTTTTATATCACTGAAGAATTTCTTTCGTCTTTGGTACGATAATCCTTTTTCAAGGAATCCACAAACTAAGTAGTTTGCATAGTCTGCAAACCATGGGATTTCTTTATAATCTATCTTCAATAGATATTCATCAGGAAAGTTGTCTTGTATGGCCGATTCATTCAGAACTTCTAATTCGGGATTTTCAAGACGAGAAAGATGATCAGCGGCGAGATTTTCTGCTCCTCTTTTATCTCGGATTTCAATATCAAACTCTTGTAAGAGTAAGATCCATCGGATTAATCTTGGTTTAGCATCTTGTTTTGAAAATAGGTATCTAAGAGCAGAATGGTCGGTATAGACCACCGTTTTTGCTAGAACGAGATATGATCGAAATTTGTCAAAAGCAAAGACAATAGCAAGGAGTTCTTTTTCAGTAGTTGTATAGTTCGTTTGTGCTCCTTGTAATGTCTTACTAGCATAATATATAGGTTGAAATCGTTTTTCAATCCTTTGTCCTAAAACGGCTCCCATTGCAAAATCACTTGCATCGCACATTAGTTCAAATGGTAGATTCCAATTTGGTGTTATCATGATCGGTGCATTAGTGAGTTTTTCTCTAAGAATATTAAAAGATTTGATACATTCATCTGAAAAGATGAATGGCGCATCCTTTTCTAGTAGTTTATTCATAGGAGTGGCAATTTTAGAAAAATCTTTTATGAAACGTCGGTAAAAACCGGCATGCCCTAGAAAACTCCTAACTCCTCTAACATTGGTGGGATGTGGAAGTTTAGCAATTACATCTACTTTAGCTCTATCCACTTCAATTCCTTCTTTTGAAATTTTATGTCCAAGAACGATGCCTTCTTTAACCATAAAATGGCATTTTTCCCAATTAAGTACTAGATTTGATTTTTCGCATCTAATTAGCATTCGTTCCAGATTAACTAGACATGATTTAAATGTATCGCCGAAGACTGAAAAGTCATCCATGAATACTTCCATGCATTCTTCTATCATGTCGTGAAAAATTGCCATCATACACCTTTGAAAGGTTGCAGGGGCGTTACAAAGTCCAAATGGCATGCGTTTGTAAGCAAAAGTACCATAAGGGCACGTGAATGTGGTTTTCTCTTGATCTTCGGGTGCTATTGGAATTTGAAAATATCCGGAAAATCCATCTAGAAAACAGTAGTAACTATTTCCGGCTAATCTTTCCAACATTTGATCTATGAAAGGTAAGGGAAAGTGATCTTTTCTGGTGGCGTCATTTAATTTTCTATAATCAATACATACACGCCATCCTGTTACAGTCCTAGTAGGAATAAGCTCATTTTTCTCATTTGTGATGACAGTCATGCCACCCTTCTTAGGCACGCATTGAACTGGGCTTACCCATGGACTATCAGAAATTGGATATATCAAACCTGCATCTAGCAGTTTAATAATCTCTTTCTTAACTACATCTTGCATATTAGGATTTAGTCTTCGTTGGCGTTGCACATACGTTTTATGACCTTCTTCCATAAGGATTTTATGTGTGCAATACGAAGGACTTATTCCTTTAATATCATGAATCTTCCATGCAATGGCTGGTTTATGAGCTTTCAACACAGAAATGAGTTGTGATTTCTCATTTTCAGTAAGAGAAGACGATATTATTACAGGTAATTCAGATTCACCATGTAAATAAGCGTATTCCAAATGGTTTGGAAGTGGCTTTAACTCTAATTTTGGAGGTTCTTCTATCGATGATTTATATCGATATCTATCTTCTTCTTTTAGCATTTGAATTTCTTCTGTTGTTGGTTCATATCCATTAGCTATAAGTGTAGCTAACATTTCAGCTTCATCAATTGGTTCATTACCTTCTCCTAAAGAACATTCTCCTGTTCCTTGTAATTCTGGAAACTCTTCTAATAATTCTGCATGTGCATCTATAGTTTGAATATAATAACATGTATCATCTGCAGATTGTGGTTGTTGCATTGCTCTATCAACTGAAAAGGTAACACTCTCATCCTCTATACTTAGGGTCAGTTTCTTACCGAACACGTCTATCATTGCTTTAGCCGTGTTTAAGAATGGTCTTCCTAATATGAGAGGAACTTGAGAATCTTCTTCCATGTCTAAAACAACAAAATCTACTGGAAATACTAAAGTACCAACTTTAACTAGCATGTTTTCCATTATCCCTCTAGGATATTTTATTGATCTATCGGCTAGTTGTATGCTTATTCTGGTTGGTTTCAATTCTCCAAGGTCTAGTTTAGCGTATAGTGAATACGGCATTAGATTTATACTAGCACCTAAGTCTGCCAATGCTTCTATTGAACTAAGACTACCCAAAAAACATGGAATTGTGAAACTTCCTGGATCAGATAGTTTTTCTGGTATCTTATTCAACAGCACTGCTGAACAATTTGCATTCATAGTAACAGCCGAGAGTTCTTCCATTTTCTTTCTATTCGTGATTAGATCTTTCAAGAATTTAGCATATCTTGGCATTCCTGAAATTACATCAATGAAAGGAAGATTTACATTTATCTGTTTAAACATATCCAAGAATTTGGATTGCTCGGCTTCAAGTTTTTCTTTCTTCATTTTACTTGGATAAGGAAGAGGTGGTTGGTATGGTTTAACATAAGGTTTATCCTTAACTATGTTATCTTCATTAACCTTTTCAACTACCGGTTCTTTTTCCTTATCTTGATCAGGTTGTGGTTCTTGTGGAGTAGGAATAGTTTCATCAGAAGTTACAGGTATTTCAGGTGGTTTAATTGTTGTTCCACTTCTTGTGGTAATAGCTTTAGCTGTTTCATTCCGGGGGTTAGCATTTGTATCACTAGGTAAACTTCCCGGTTTTCTTTCACCTATTAACCTTGCTAGGTTACTTACTTCTTGTTCTAGATTTTGAATAGAAGCTTGTTGATTTCTAAATGCTTGAGCATTTTGTTCATTGGTTTGTTTTTGAGATGTGAAAAACTGCGTTTGAGTTTCAACTAGCTTCGTCATCATATCTTCTAAATTCGGCTTTTTATCATCGGTTTGTTGTGGTGGTTTGTTTTGAAAATTCGGTCTTTGCTGATTGTAAGTATTATTGGATACTTGTTGATTGCTAGGACCTTGTTGGTTGTTATATGGAATATTTCGGTTATAATTCTGGTTTTGATTGTAAATCGGTCTTGGCGGTTGATAATTATTCTGATAATTATTTCCAGGCCTTTGGTTTATGTATGAAATATTCTCTCTTTGTTCCATTGTTAATTCAATGCTGAGACAATCTTTTGTCAAATGTGGTCCTCCACACTGCTCACAACTAATTCGTATAGCATGAATATCTTTAGTCATCTTTTCCATTCGTCTCTCGAAAGCATCTATCTTTGCCGAAATGGAATCTAAGTCATGGCTAGAATCGGCTCTAGCTGCTTTAGATGATCTAATGATATCTTTTTCTTGATGCCACTCATGTGAGTGGGAAGCAGTATTATCAATAATTTTGTAAGCATCAGTTTCGGTTTTCTTCATAATAGAGCCACCAGCTGCTATATCTATGTCTTTTCTTGTAGTGATGTCGCATCCTCGGTAGAATATTTGTACTATTTGACAGGTGTCTAAACCATGTTGCGGACATCCTCTTAATAACTTTCCATATCTTGTCCACGCCTCATATAGAGTTTCATTTGGTTTCTGTGTGAACGTAACAATTTCTGCTTGAAGTCTTACGGCTTTAGATGCAGGAAAAAATTGTTTAAGAAATTTGTCAATTAAAACGTCCCATGTATCGATCGCCCCTTCAGGTAACGATTCCAACCAATCTTTGGCTTCTCCCTTTAAAGTCCAGGGAAATAACATGAGATATATCTGTTCATCCTCCACTTCTCGGATTTTAAATAGTGTGCAGATCCTATTAAAGGTACGTAGATGTTCATTTGGATCTTCCTTCGGCGCACCACTAAATTGGCATTGATTAGTCACCATGTGTAGAATTTGTCCTTTGATTTCATAATCTGGCGCATTAATGTCTGGATGAGTAATTGCGTGACCTTGGCCAGTGCGTTTAGCTCTCATTCGGTCTTCCATACTTAAAGGTTCCAGATTCTCCATAATTGAATTTGTTGACTCGGTATCACTAGATGCTTCAGATTTAATGGTTCGTTCCTCAACAATCTCTGTTTGAATGATTGGTGGTTCCGGAGGAAAGTTTAATGGTTCAGGATCTATGAACCGTTCCTGAATATTTTCTGGATTCTCAATTGTGAGGTTTGTTTCAAAAAATGGATTATCGGAAATTTGAACTGAAGTACTTGGTCGACTGGATGACGATTCTAAAGAAAAATCAACGGCGGTTATATTTGTTAAACGATGTCTTGATCGAGTTACAGGTGGTGAACGTACAAAAGGTGATGAACGTCTTGCTCGGTGCATTCACTGAATATCCTATTAGTTTTTAAAAGGAAAGAAAAATTATAATAAGTTATCCAATCAATAGACTTTTCTGATTTTGCCCACGTTTCGAATAGCCAAAAGATGCAGCAGAGGGGCAGGATTCGTTTGGTCTCAATATAATTGAGGACTGTTTGGCTCCAATAACCCGGTCCACGTACAAATCCAACTATTACTACGAACCAGAAAATTTTGATGTCTATCAATTTAACCACTTAAAATAAGTTTTCGTAATTTTTAGAAATTTAGATAAGAAGTAGAAAAAATTCTAAGTCCTAAAACTAGAATAGCGAGAAATAAGAAAGACAAAGAGTTCGTCGCAAAATGTCGAAAAAGAAATGGTTGAAAAATAAAAGGTGACGGAAAAATAAAAGAAACTTATAAAAACTTAAAAATACTTAACTAATTTAACCTTATTACTATAACTAACTTAAAATTATAATCGCAAATTGAAATTACTAATTGGAATGATAATTGATACATAGTAAAAGGTCTAAAAATATTAAAGCTTACAGGAAAAACTAAATCCCAAATGGAAATAACTTAAAAAGAAACTAAAACTTAAAAAGGCGTCGCAAAATTCTAAAGCACCTAAATCTTAGTCTAAAGAAAAAGCACTTAAGGAATTTTACGGCAAAGCCTAAAAATCTAGGAGTAAAAATAACTATAGCTAAAACTAAGTTTAAAATTAAATATGAGCTAAAAATATAAATATTACGCTACAACGATTAAAAAGGTACAAAATATAAAAATATACAAAAAGTTGTAAAAAGTACAATTTTTATATAAAAAATATTATTTTTATATTATTTATTTAATAAAAACTACTAATTTTACAATTTTAATAAAACTAATTAAACAAAATACATATATAAAGTAAAAAGTAAAAATAAAACTAAAATTAATAATAATAATAATAATAATTAAGTTAAATAATAATAATAATAAATTAAAACTCCGTAATTAATGCAACTTTAGGGTTTTGTCCGTGTGTCAGAAGACCTCCGCGAGTCGCGGCAATTAAAGAGTAAAACCCCGCGAGTCGCGGGGTTCAGAAAAACAGTTGACAGCTTTTACTTTTTACGCGTTTTTCTTTAATTTTTTTTTTTTTATTTATTTTGTTTTCTGTTTTTTTAATTAAATAAAGATATTAAAATTAAAACTTATATTTTTATAAACTAAAATAAAAATAAAGAAACTTATAAAACTTAAATATTTAACAAAATCCTAAAAATACTTATATTTTTGTTTTCCTTTTTATATTTTTGAATATTTAAAACGTAATTTTACAAAAACGACTTTTAATAAAAGTAGATAAAAATCTTTTTTTTTTTTATATTTTAGCGTTGCGCTTCCGGCTTTTAAGATGATTCCCCGGCAGCGGCGCCAAAAATACTTGATGTCAAAGCAGAGGGGTATAAAATACTATTAATTTTTAGCAGAAAATACTATTAAATACGATACAATTTTACACCAGATATTTATTTATTTATAGAATGGATATACTTAAACCTTGCTACAACACTTATAGGCAGTGTACCTAATCGTACAGTAGTGTAGTTTTTAGTAAGTCCGGTTCGTTCCACAGGGAAATCTTTAAACAAAGCTCAACGCTATATTAGTTTACTTTTATAAAAATACAAATATATATATAGGTAATATTATTATTATAAAGGGGGGTTTTTACCGTTTAATGACCGGTTTGTCGATTTTAAAACTTTAGTCGCAGTTAAAACCTAATGTAAAATATAAAATAAATACAAGACTTAAATTAAAGCGTAAAGTAAATAACGATAATGAAATTGCGAATAATAAAAATGCGATAGAATTAAATTGCGATAATTAAAAGTACGATAATTAAAAGTGCGATTAAATAAAATAACAATAAATAAAAGTGCGATAATTAGAAGTGCAATTAAATATAAAATAAAGGAAATTAAATATGAAATAAAAGAATTATGCTTATTTAAACTTCCGTAATCATGATGTTTGACGTGTTGATTTTAGTTTTATGCCCATGGGTTAATTGTCCTTTGTCCTGGATTATTCAATATGTCCGTCTGGTTTTTGTCCATAACAGTCCATCAGTCATAAATATAAATTGCAAGTGTCCTTGTCAAATTATTATTATACCCGAAGATAAATATTCCAACTAATTGGGGATTCGAATTGTAACAAGGTTTTAATACTTTGTTTAATGAATACACCAGGTTATCGACTGCGTGTAAACCAAGGTTTTACTACTTTGTTAACAATTACACCAATTACCCTTGAATGTAATTTCACCCCTGTTTTAATTATTCTAGTGGCTATTAATCCATTCCCGTATCCGGTTAAATGAACGATTATTCGTACATATAAATACCCCGCCCATCGTGTCCGATCGAGTGTATATGGTAATTTATAGAGACGCCCAATTGTAAATCTTTATATTAACATTAACAAACTTTCATTTAGTTAAACAAATATAAAGCCCATTAATAGCCCATAGTCTAGTTTCCACAAGTGTCGTTCTTTTGTCCAAACCCCAATTATGGTACAAAGCCCAATTACCCAATTTTAGTAATTAGCCCAACATCATGATTACTTCGTTTTAAACAAGCATAATAATAACTTAGCTACGAGACATTAATATAAAAAGGTTGAACATAACTTACAATGATTAAAAATAGCGTAGCGTTACACGGACAGAATTTCGACTTACACCCTTACAACATTCGCTAACATACCCTTATTATTAGAATTATAATTAAAATTAAAATATAAATTATAAATATAAATATATATTACTTCGTATGAAGAGAAGAAAAAAAAAGATGATCAATTCGATCAGAATTCGGTTGGCTTTATAGCCAGAAGTGAAATTTGGGGCTCCGCGACTCGCGGCAAAAAGCCCTTCAAACTCCGCGAGTCGCGGAGAGGTATTTTCATTTCACACCCTTGGAGTTTCTGGCTGCCGACGGTTTTAATAATATATATATATAATATATATATAATTAATATAATTAATTATATATTATATTATATTTATATACATAGTTAACTTGTAATTTTTAGTCCGTTGCGTCGAGCGTTAAGAGTTGACTCTGGTCCCGGTTCCGGTTTTTCGAACGTCCTTGCGTACAATTTAATATCTTGTACTTTGCGTTTTGAATCTTGTACTCTTGTGATTTCGAGACGTTTCTTATCAATAATTGGAACCTTTTTGATTGTCTTTTGTTCTTTTGAGCTTTTTGGTCGTTTGCGTCTTCAATTCGTCGAATCTGTCTTTTGTCTTCACCTTTTATTATTTAAACGAATATCACTTGTAAATAGAACAATTGCAACTAAAAGCTTGTCTTTCTTGAGGAATAATGCTATGAAATATATGTTCGTTTTTAGCATTATCAATACCTATATGCGTATTATAGGTAAAGGTTTGCTCCTGACGTTTGGAGACGATTTACATACATGACGTGTGCGGGCTTTCCAAGGTGAGTGGAATAAGTATACATGTACATATATAATGTATTTATTTGTGTAGCATGAGTTTTGAAGTGTCGACTTGCTAAGGCACCACATCTCACGTGGCGAGTGAAGTGTCGACGTGTTAAGACACCACTCGGGGGTGAAGCATCGACGTGTTAAGATGCCACTCCAAGAGTTGTAATGGGTGAAGTGTCGACATGTTAAGACACCGCCCGAGGTGAAGTATCGACGTGTTAAGATGCCACCCGTGGGGTTAGTGTACGACGTGTTAAGTACTCTAACGGTTGTTATGAACAACGATGGGAAATGCGAGTACCATCCCTAGTATTATTGGTTAACCATGGTTGTGTGTTGTAGTATAGCATATTATATTGTTCGTGTTACATGCTATTGTTATGCTAGCTTGTGTTTTCGGAGGTTTAGCGTTATACTTTGCGATGGTATGTTAATTATATTGCTAGCATGTATGCGGTAAATGTGTAAGTGATTGCAAGTAAGTAGATTATATATGTATATGTATAATTATTGCATTCACTAAGCTTTATGCTTACCCCTCTCGTTGTTTACCTTTTTACAGGTATTGTGTGATGAAGCTTTCTAGAAGTTAGACTAGAGGCTTAAGAGTGCTTGGGCTCGACGGGGTAGCCATTGGATATTGGACGTGGATTGGGGATTTGGTAGGTCCTCGAGATTATGCTCTTGGTATCGGGTTGGGCTATTGTGTCTTTGTTGGAGTATGATACAAATTTAAAGCGAGCGAAAGCATTTTTAAAACTTTACAAAATCATACTCTTCCACGGATCATTGTACAAAACTTTAGTAAACAAAATAAATTAACGAAACCGAACAAGAGAAGATTAGAATACAACCTTTGTAGCCTTTTGAAGATCGAATTTGAAAACCCAAAGAAGTGTTCCTCTAAACGGTAGACACCCAAAGTTCCAACCTTGCTTCGATCTATACCTTCTACTTAACGGATATTTTCTTCTTCGTTATTTCCACCAAAAACCGAACCCAATTATAGATTCCAAGTATTTTTGGTTACTTGAAAATAAGAAAGAAAAATAGCATTTTTGTATGTGTGTTTTTGTATCTTTTTCATAACTTTTCCAATACCAAGACTTGGTATTATATATTACATAATTGATACAATTAATACATCTAGATGTAATAAATAAAGATTTGGAAAGATTTGCAAAATCAAATCTTTATATAAAATAAGATTTACAAAATCAAATCATATTTTATAAATCAAATCAAATCTTATATCTTATATAAAATATGATTTGCAAAATCTAATCAAATCTCTACATATTTAGATTTGTAAGTATATGTATACACATAAAAAAAACTTACTTAATTTATTAAACCATTAACTAATGATTAATAAATTAATTTCCAATTAGAAGGTATATCAAACAATTTTACGATTGGCCTTTGTGTGTGACCGAATAGGATAAATGGACTTTTATTTTTTAATGTCATGGGCATATCTTCGAAATATATGTACCACGGTCAAACCACGGTCGAACTGTAGCCAACGCGAGAACATATTTGAAACAGACTCCCACTTGCACTGACATTAATAATATTGGTCTGTCTTAAAAGACACACCATGTGTAACAACTAGTCTGCTACGTTACACTCCTATATTTTGATTTATATCAATCATCCTTATGTTCAAAATATCTATATAAACGTGTGACATGGTTAAGTGTCAATCATCATCGTTCAAGATTATGTTTCCCGATGGAGATTTGTGGTGATTAAATAGACTGCAATTGCATTAATTCAGTCGTAGCATGGCCATGCATTTAATTCAGCACAAATCAACGAGGGGCCCAGAGATATCGCTTAAACTCGCTTAAAGAAGAATGAACAAATTACTTCAACTGTATAGACATCCACCACATTCCATGATATACCCAATCTGCTCCCTTATGACCGGCATTTACGCACAGCGTTAGAAACAGGTCAAAGTATAACATAGTTTGTGTCAGGATTTCTCATACATATCCACTCTAGGATAAATGATGTTTCCATCTTAGAGCTTACCTTTTGACTTAAAACCATGAAGTAATGTCTAAGTGTGGTCATTCTAGAACCTTGAATCAACTATCAAGTTCCTCATGAATGTAGTTTCATATAAGCCTATATTACTACTACACTTCATAGCAGCCTTAATTCAATTCTCTCTTCCTTAGAGAATGACCGACTGTGGAAGTTTATGAAATGATATTCATTGGAAGTTAAAACATGCAAAATGAAACATGGCAATATACAATGAAATGATCGCATCGTGCGTATAATATAATCTCAATATATTAATCATCAGATCAATTGCAATATATATATTATTACCTAATGTTTAAAGTTTCAAACTTAACATAAAAATACAATCAAACTTTATCATCAATGACACGAATGCCAATAGACATGTTATGAGCATCATGCTTAGTCTATGGTAAAGGCTTGGTGAAAGGATCAGCCAAGTTCTTAGTCGTGTCTACTCTACTTAATAATATGTCATTTTCTGCTACAAGTTGACGGATGTAATGGTACTTTTTGAGTATGTGCCATGTACGCTTTTATGACCTCGGTTCTTGAGCCAAGACAACCGCACTCACATTGTCGCAGAAAATCTCAACAGGATCATGGATTGTAGGAACCACGCCTAGATCCCAGATGAATTTCTTTATCCACATGGCCTCTTTAGCAGCTTCATTTACCGCTATATACTCGGCTTCTGTCGTAGAATCAGCAATAGTACTTTGCTTGCCACTTCTCCATGTGATGGCTCCACCGTTCAACATAAATACAAATCCTGATTGTGAAGAGCAATCATCTCTATCTGATTGGAAACTAGCATCAGAGTATCCTTTGACGCTCAGCTCGTCATTCCCACCATAGACCAAGAACATCTCTTTAGTCCTCCTAAGATACTTTAGAATGTTCTTGACTGCTATCCAATGAGCTTCACCAGGATTGGCCTAATAACGACTAGTCATGCTTAGTGCATACGACACGTCAGGCCTAGTGCATATCATCGCATACATGATCGAACCTATAGCTGAAGCATATGGAGTCCGACTCATGGTAGCTGACTCCAAGTCAGAATTAGGACATTGAGACTTGCTCAATATCATTCCAGGGTTCATAGGAACGCACCCTTTCTTGGAGTTATTCATACCGAATTTCTTCAGTATCTTATCTATATATGCACTTTGGTTTAGTCCAATTAATCTCCTTGACCTATCTCGATAGATCTTTATTCCCAAAATATATGATGCATCTCCTATGTCTTTCATGGAGAAACATTTCCCTAGCCAAGCTTTGACATCTTTCAATGTCAGGATATCGTTTCCCATGAGTAATATGTCATCGACATATAGTACAAGGAAGACTACAACACTCCCACTAGACCTAACATAGACACATGGCTCATCTTCGCCTTTAATAAAACCAAATTCTTTGATTTTCTCATTAAAGCAAAGATTCCAGCTACGAGAAGCTTGTTTAAGTCCATAAATGGACTTTTGAAGCTTGCACACACTATTAGGATACTTAGGATGTACATAACCCTCAGGTAGTGTCATAAACACATCCTCTGTTAGCTTACCATTAAGGAAAGCTGTTTTTACATCCATTTGCCATATCTCATAGTCATAAAATGCAGCTATGGCAAGAAGTATTCTAATGGATTTCAACATAGCTACTGTTGAAAAAGTTTCATCATAGTCTACATCATATTGTTGCGTGTAGCCCTTAGCCACCAGTCTGGCTTTGAATATGTGTACATTTCCATCCATATTGGTCTTCTTCTTGAAGACCCACTTACACCCAATGGTTTTAGTACCTGGTATATGATTAATCAAGGTCCAGACTTGATTATCATGCATGGATTGGATCTCGTTGTCCATAGCCTCCTTCCATTTGACAGACTCGGGGCCTGTCATTGCTTCCTGAGAGGTAATAGGTTCATCAGAATCTATATTTTCGTTGTCACCCTCAAATATGTGTAAATTATATTTCTTTGGTGTTCGACGCACTCTATCAGATCTACGTATGGGTGGTGGCTATAGGTCAGTTTCTCTTTCAACTGCAGGATCGTCAACCTCTTGAGGAGAATCGGTTCCAATATCAGTTTCCATGTCGGTTGATTCTTGAATTTCTTCAAGGTCAATTTTGCTCCCACTGGTTCCTTTTGATATGAGATCCTTTTCAAGGAAGACTCCCCTTCTGGACACAAAGACTTTGTTCTCAGTAGGGTTGTAAAACAAATATCCAAAAGAATCAGTCGGGTAACCAACAAATAAACACTTTTCGGATCTGGGTTCAAGTTTATCTTGAGCTTCACGACGAACGTAAGCCTCACAACCCCAGATTCTTAGATATGAGAGAGACACAGTTTTACCATGCCATATCTCATAAGGTTTTTTAGAAACTTTCTTTGTTGGGATGAGGTTAAGGATCCTTGCGGCAGTTTGTAGGGCATAGCCCCAAAAACTGATTGGAAGCTTTGTGCGGCTCATCATGGATCGAACCATATCAAGTAATGTTCGATTCCTCCTTTTAGCCACACCATTATGTTGTGGTGTTCTAGGAGGAGCTAATTGTGAGATTATCCCACAACCCCGTAGATGATCACGAAATTCATCATTAAGATATTCATCACCTCTATCAGATCGGAGAATCTTAATTCTTTTGTTCAGTTGATTTTCTACTTCATTTTGGTATGCCTTGAACACTCCCAAGGTTTAAGACTTTTGTTTAATTAAATAAACATAACCATATCTACTGAAGTCATCAGTAAATGTAACGAAGTATCATTCCTGGTGTCTAGTAGGCGATCTGAATGGACTACACACATCAGTGTGTACCAACTCTAACAGATCATTACCCCTTTCACAGTTTCCTGTGAAAGGTGCTTTTTTCATTTTTCCTAACAAGCAAGATTCACATTTGTCATATGATATAACATCAAATGATTCTAAAATTCCATCTGACTGAAGTTTTGCTATGCATTTCTTGTTTATATGGCCTAAACGACAATGCCATAGATACGTTTTATCCAAAAAGTCTTTGGATGAATCAACATTGTAGATTGAACTATCATTTAGCTTTGCTGTGGTTTCTAAGATGCCTTTACAAGGACTAGCCTTGAAATAAAACATCCCATTTTTGTGAACAAGTATTGATCCATTATCAAAACTAAAATCAAAACCATCATTAAATAAAGCATTAAAAGATATAATGTTTCTTGCCATTTCGGCACTGTAGCAAACATTAGATAAAATAATATATAGACCATAATCAAAAGAAAGCTTGTATTCTCCAATCATGTTAACAGAGGCAATGTTCTTATTCCCCATGATTAGATTGAGCTCTCCGGTCTTCAGCTTCCTACTTCTTGTGAGTCCCTGCACATTTGTACAAATGTGAGTACCACATCCTGTGTCCAATACCCAGGAATTAGAAATAGTAGTATTGTTTAGTTCAATCATGAACAAACCTGAACGTACGGCGACTCCCTTAGCCCGTAGTTCATTAAGTTCCTTCAAGTACTTGGTACAATTGCGCCTCCAATGTCCTTTCTCCCCACAATGAAAGCATATTGCTTCTTCAGGAGACTTGGTTTGCGGGATCTTTGAAGTAGAAGAGTTAGCAATGCCCTTAGGTTTAGGTTTTGAAGTTGGACGTGCCAACCTTACCCTTGCCCTTGTTCTTGCCCTTTGTTTTGTTTTTCTTCTTCTTGATCCCACCTTCACGAATGGCTAGAACAGTAGTTGCGGGTTTAGCTTTGGCCATGTCAGCCTCAGCGGTTTTCAACATGCCATGGAGCTCCATGATTGTTTTCTCCATATTGTTCATATTATAATTCATAATGAATCCTTCAAATGCACTAGTCAGCGAGTTCAGGATAAAATCCGTTGCAAGCTCCTGACTTATGGAAAAACCAAGGCGCTCCAGTTGGTCTATGTACCCTTTCATTTGTAGTACATGGACACTAACGCTACTTCTCGTTGCCATTTTACAAGATACGAGAGCTTTCACGGTGTCAAACCTTTCTTGCTTTTCTTGTTGTTGGAACATGTCTTTGAGTTGGTTAAGCATGTCATACGACCCTAAGCTCTCCATGCCCTTTTGGAGCTCCGGAGACATGGTCACCAACATCATGCATGCTACCTCATTAGACTCGGAACGACATTTTTCAAACTCGTCCCTAGCCGCTTGAGTAGCTCTCGATCCGGGTTCTGCCGGTAAGGGTTCCTCAATTGCCCTGATCTTTCCTTCCATCCTAAGAGCAATTCTTAGGTTACGAAGCCAGTCCATGTAGTTCAAGCCCGTAAGCTTGTCCTTTTCGAGGAGCCCTTTAAGGCAGACATTAGTGATTGATGACGGAGTAGGATTTGTGTTTGTTGTAGACATCTATCATATTTTTAAAGTAAGTTGTATTAGTTTGTTTAATATGTTTAATCCTTGTTAAGATAATTACCCAAGTGTGTTCAATATTCAAACAATTATAATTAACAAGGTTAAGATCCATATTTCACTTATGCTAACAACGGGTTTACCGCGGATCGCCAATCATAAGCTATTTAGGTAGGTAACTATATTACCAATTTCATCCATTATGAAATTCTTAGGTTCTACAGGATTTAGTGATAATCAATTATTTCACTTGGCATGTTTAATCCCTTCTACGCTAATCCTTCCTCGTGGCGGGTTTGCCGCGAACCACGATTTCAGATTGTAAACCGTCCGTGATAGATACACGTGAAATCCTGCCCAAGACTCTAGGGTATCGCGAAATTCACCTCACCCTTCCCAACACCCACCTAAAGTCCGGCCCAAGACTCTCGGGTATCGCGAACTCTAACAGGTAGAAGGTTCGGATGTGTGTACTACTCATGGGTAGCGTAAAGTTTACATTAAAAACGAGGGTTTGTTTTCTTTTAGCAAAAGTAGTTTATTCTATTTTAAAACATTTGCTAATTATGTATTGCGTGTTGCGTTTGTTAAACTAATTTTAACCAAACCATTTTAAGTGATTAGTGTATTTTGTTTCTATACTAATTTTCTAGCTAGCATGGCATAGACAAATAAGAACACAATAATAATAATCATGACACGCAATTATCGGTAGTATGCCTCGAGTCCTATGCGTTTTTTCGGTGAGCCAACACACGGAAAAACATGGTCAACTAGGGACATAACCTTGTGTGAGAATTGGCTCCCACTAAAACCGCCATCTCCATTATATGCTCGGATGGGCTGCCTTGTGAACATCGTCTTTTTGATTCCAATCTTGGTTGCATTATCTTACAAAATAACTATTCTATTTTCTATACTATTACAAATACAATATAAATAGAAAGACGACATGCAAGTCGTTTAATAAATTATTACATTTATCCCGAATAAATAATAAACACGATATGCAAGCCGTTTAATAAATTATTACATTCATTCCGAATAAATAATAAATTAAATCATACAACCAAACATCCACACAAGGGTCTTATTGAGGCAAATACTACCGATTTCATACAACAATCACATACATAACAAATGGAGTGCCAAATATCCATTTTCATGAAACATGTTTCGATAATGATTGATTTAAACACTTAATGGCACACAAAATAATCAATCCTTGTTTACATAACTTATGTATATATGTAAACCCACTTCATATTTGTAAGTATGATTTTCATGCCAAAACCATCCAAACAAACATATTAAATGAATCAAAATATGTTGGAGATTTATTCACTTTTTAACAAGGCATAAAGTCTAAAATTAACAATTTTAATTTTCTCATTTCATGTAAAACATGAATATAATTTATGTACTTTATTTTCCTAAACATTGAATCTTTAATAGTCAACAACAAAGCTACCATTAAAATTTTCGAATTTTGGACAGATTCACACATCAACTTTAAATGGTCATATCTTACTCATTTCTAATCCGTTTTCGATGAATTTTTTTCAAATTTAAGTTCTTTCAGTTAGCTCCCAAATGCAATTGGCATCATACGAAAATATTGAGTTTAAAGCCTCAAAACAGTCCATCAAAGACAGACTGTTCAAGCTGGAAAAAAAAACTTTAAAAAATGAGATTAACCATTTAACATTTTGCCAAAACTCAAGATTCAAATGTTATTTAGGAAACATAAATACATAAATCATGATAATAGTTGTGCATGTTTGTTATGCATAATCATCTCCAAGAATAATGCACAACACACTCATCAAAACCGATTATCATAGAGTACATTAGTTTGCTAAAACTTGTACAAGATGGCTCGGATATCACTGTTGGAGTATGATACAAATTCAAAGCGAGCGGAAGCATTTTTAAAACTTTACAAAATCATACTCTTCCACGGATCATTGTACAAAACTTTAGCAAACAAAATAAATTAACGACACCGAACAAGAGAAGATTAGAATACAACCTTTGTAGCCTTTTGAAGATCGAATTTGAAAATCCAAAGAAGAGTTCCTCTAAACGGTAGACACCCAAAGTTCCAACCTTGCTTTGATCTATACCTTCTACTTAACGAATATTTTCTTCTTCGTTATTTCCACCAAAAACCGAACCCAATTATAGATTCCAAGTATTTTTGGTTACTTGAAAATAAGAAAGAAAAATAGCATTTTTGTATGTGTGTTTTTGTATCTTTTTCATAACTTTTCCAATACCAAGACTTGGTATTATATATTACATAATTGATACAATTAATACATCTATATGTAATAAATAAAGATTTGGAAAGATTTGAAAAATCAAATCTTTATATAAAATAAGATTTACAAAATCAAATCATATTTTATAAATCAAATCAAATCTATATCTTATATAAAATATGATTTGCAAAATCTAATCAAATCTCTACATATTTAGATTTGTAAGTATATGTATACACATAAAAAAACTTACTTACTTTATTAAACCATTAACTAATGATTAATAAATTAATTTCCGATTAGAAGGTATATCAAACAATTTTACGATTGGCCTTTGTGTGTGACCGAATAGGATAAATGGACTTTTATTATTTAATTTCATGGGCATATCTTCGGAATATATGTACCACGGTCGAACTGTAGCCAACCCGAGAATATATTTCCAACAGTCTTAACCATGGTGTTGAGTAAATGTTTCAAGGTTGTATCGTTTGGTTGTGTCGAGTCAAACTTTGTATGTAAAATACATTCTCGTAAGGATGTATGGTGTCATTTGTAAACCAAGATTCGAGTAAAAATGTTAAACATGTTATTATGATAAATTGTATATGGAAAGCTATTTTTTTAAATGGTTTGTACACTTGGATGTTATCGGGACCTAAATAACAAAAAAACAAAAATGTGCCTCGTTTTTGTTAAACGGATTTGGGGTCGTTATACCATCAGTCATAAATATAAAGTGCGAGTGTCCTCGTCAAATTAACTTTGTACCCGAAGTCAAATATTCCAACTAATTGGGGACTTAAACTGTAACAAGGTCTTAATACTTTGTTTAATGAATACACCAGGTTATCAACTGCGTGTAATCCAAGGTTTTAATACTTTGTTAACTATTACACCAATTTTCCTTGTATGTAATTCACCACTATTTTAAAGAGTCCATTGACTATTAATCCATCCCCGTGTCCGGTTAAATGAACAATTATTAGTACTTATAAATATCCCGCCCATCGTGTCTGATCGAGTGTATGTGGTTATTTATTGATACATCAAATTGTAAATCTCTATATTAAATTAACGAACTATCATTCAGTTAAACAAATATAAAGCCCATTAATAGCCCATAGTCCAATTCCCACAAGTGTCGTTCTTTTGTCCGAACCCCAATTATGGTCCAAAACCTAATAACCTTGATATGCCACTAACGGACGGTTTTTATTTTGTGCGGTGTCGTTAGGTCGCACGGTGTCCGATTTGGTAGCACACATCATCTTCGTTTATTTATATTTTGCGGGGCTTAAATTTACTTTATTTTCTAAGGTGTAGAAGGTGTAAGTTAACCTAGTGTCGAATTTTATGCTGATTAACGAATTGAAGATCAAATGGATAATTGTCTTTTAGTTAAATTACCTGGATAAAAGATAGTAGTTGATTTTAGCTAAAGGTCCTAAATGCAGAAAAAGTAAATAAAGTGGGAGGATATCTGGAGTATGCAGATCAAGGAAATGTTGACCAAGATATCAGTATTGGGTTAGGGAAAGGTAATTATGCTTATGTTAAGACTATGCTTGGATTGATGTTGATCTGGTTGGATGAGCCAATTACACAGACCTACTTATCACTGAACTCTCGGAGTTCTCTTTGAGCAGTGAGAAGTATGTCACTTGGTCGTATAACTGAAGTGTAACAATACCTCGGAGGTTATCCTCAGTAGAGTACTAGGTTCATTAGTGAGTTAAGCTCTAATCCTAACCCTCGTTATCAGTTTAGATAACTGAATAACAATGTGCCATGTTGATTGAACACTGATCACAAACGGAAGGAGTCCGTCGGTTTAAGTTGGCAAAACCTTAAATGAAAACTAACAACCATTACATCATACTAATGAGATCACAATAAATCAAACATTATACAGCATTACAGTTAATATACTGATAGTAAAGCAGATAGAAACCTAATAAGTACCTAAACAGTTGGCATGACTAAGACCTAGGGCAACAATCAGACAAGAACATACAATAGGCATGGGTTATATAGTGAAGGCACTAACTAGATCTTAACAGCTCCTAAGAGGTCTCTTCGGAATAGTCAATAGGCATACTAGGTCATTCATGTCTCAATTCCTAGGTTCCGTGTCCTAAAAGTGCATTAGATGCCTCTCGGGAACTCCGGCCATACCGAGTTCATAGAATCTTCAG
This sequence comes from Rutidosis leptorrhynchoides, assembly GCF_046630445.1. NCBI lineage: Eukaryota > Viridiplantae > Streptophyta > Magnoliopsida > Asterales > Asteraceae > Rutidosis > Rutidosis leptorrhynchoides. Next base: position 20,618,751 of record NC_092338.1, read on the forward strand.
ATACAGTATAACCAGGGGTCTTAATCCTATGAAGTAGCTAATTTCATATAGGTGGACAAGTCCTGATCACAACCTAAGTTGGTCAATCCTTAAGATGCTAGCATACAAATCTATCAGACTTCCTAATTCAGTATTATAACAGTAACCGTACTAAATTAACATAATTACGCTAACCCAAACTTCTATCATGGCAACATACAGATAAATTAAGCTATCATGGCAATATCGGAACGCATTATTAAACATAAAAAATAAGAATACATGTTTAATACAAAAGACAAGCGTTTCGAATAAAACCTGAAAAAGCCGAACTAATCTGCCCGGGATCGCAGGGACTCGCCGGGATATCCTCCGGAAAATAAAAGCTAAGCTAACTACTACTAAAAACTACTAAAAATATTGAAAATATAAATTGTATTGCAAGTTGAGTGTGTCTTGGAATGAATGGAGAAAGCCCCTTTAAATAGACTTGGAATTCTGCCAAATACGTCTGGCAGGCCGTTTGGCAGGCCGTATGGCAGGCCGTATTTGGCAGGCCGTATGCTTGGCAAGCTGTTTGGTGGCTCATGTGGTGACACGTATCTGGCAGGCCGTTTCCATAGTGGCAGGCCGTATGGCTTGCTGATCAGGGCCTGATTCACTGGATCGTAACTTGATTTCTTGTCTTTCACCGTTTTCGCTCTAAAATCTTCGTTTTAGCTCCGTTTTACTTGATTCTTTTTGCAGCGCCTTTGTAATTACTCAATCTACAAAATCAACTAAAAAAAACGATAATTTTGCCGACAAAGTTTTAATCTTTATTGTTTTAGGGCCTGATTTAGGGGTAAAAACGTGACTTTTTGCCCGATATCAAATACCCCACACTTTGCTTTGCTTGTCCTCAAGCAATAAAATGGGAATATCGGGATCTTTCTAATAGATTCTTACTTACCCCACCCGTAGATCTTTTTATTATGCCTTTATCAGAAGTCGGTTCATCTTTTGAAAGTATTAGAAAAAGTTTTGAACTTCGATGATTTGGTCGCTAGATTTCAATTGCGTCCATAGTGGAAAAAGGCGTACTTTTCAACTCTCAGATGTAGAGTATACATGATCAGGCTTCTCACTGACGGATCACTCATATCACTCAAGTGTTTAGGGTGTCCTATTCTAATTGTATTGTCGCTCAGAAGCCAGTCGTATAACAGTTCTCATCATAGGCTTGGTAAAGCATCGATATCTCCACCGGTTAAGTAAGGACGGCACTGATCTTCTTCCTAAGCATTCTTTCAAGAGGAAGACGGGTTATAGGGTTTGGTTGGAAATTTATGAGTTTTGGTGAAAGGTATCCAGATCTTTTGATTTTGAGAGAATTGATAGACTTTGATTCTTCAGAGTACCCATTTTGGATAGATAATGGCTGAGAATTCCGTAAAGGTTTTCTTCGGAAAAGGCGAATTATGCTAAGACTTTCTCTAGAATTTTCTTTTGCTCTTCCTTCATTCTTCTTCAGGGCATCTCCTTGGGTTTTTTTTTGCCTTATTAGAAACTTTGCTCTTAGAGACTTTGCTCTTTCATCATTCATTTTTTTTTTCGGCATACCCTTTCTTTATAACTTTTGTCTTTCGTTCCTGGTGCCCAGAGAGGAACTGATAATCCACTGAAAATAGGTCTTTGACCTATCAAAAATAATCAGGGGTTCGGAATCTTTCGACTAGTGCTTTTAAAGCGAATTTGATCGATCTATCTCTTCATTGATCTCTGGATCTTTGGTAAATGGAAAGGGGAATGGAATGTGAATGGTGTATTTTGGGAGTGAATTTGGGGTGAATATTTTTGATTCATCAACTCTTCATGTGAGTTGGTCGGGTTGAAATACGTGGAGTGGAAACGGAAATGGATGGCTTTTTGTCTTCTCTATTCAGAATGATTTCGGAAGGAGTATCGCACCTGCACCACGTATGGCGCTCATTAACCATTGGCCTTAAAACGTATGACTGAACCAAGTTCTAACTTGAACTGTACAGCGGCACGCTCATCAATTGAAATAACAAAGTACTGTAGATTTGATGGGTCATACAGATACTTTGGGTCCAATATTCCTCACTTTTTAGAGTAGGGGTCATGCTTGATCATTCGTAGCCTTTTACATATTTTCTTAAAAGAAATCTTTTGACACAAAACATTAGTTTCAGCTTAATCGTTCTGTTCTAATAAATGTTTCGAAAACAGATTTTTAGCAATTTTATTAGATCATTTGGGCAAAAACAAAGTAAGAATTTTTCAAAATTACCCAGTATCCATTGCTTAATTACTTTTGGACAAAAGAATTTTTCAAAACCTAGCGTTTTATGGTTACTTGACTTAAAACTTTCGACCTTAAAAACCTTACCCATTACCCCACACTTAGAAGAACATTGTCCCTAATGTTCTCTCGAAAGAATATTTTAATACTATATGAATTAAGGACATGACTTCTAAAATTGTAAGTTCGTTGCGGGGGTTACCCCACACTTAGAGATTTTAGTGCGTTATAATTGAAATAGGTTTGACGAAGGATTACTTCCCTATGGTTGTGTTAACTTTCCTAGTGCTGGGCCTTCCTACAGTCCATCTCCTACATACCAGTCTCTTTTAATAATATTTCTGCATGAAGAGCACAAAGAGAAAGACAGCATTTCCACTATATATAACTTTTTATACAATGCTTCAAAAAGATAAAAAAAAAACTAAAACATAAAATAAAGATAAAGTAGTCTATGGGATACTATCCTGGTCAATGTGTGTCGGCTCTGCAAAGTATCTGAAAACGTCATCCTCCAGGTTCGGCATGTGCTCGAAAGGTTGCCCTATATCCATCTCAGGGCCTAGTAAAGACTCTAGACATAAGTCTGTCGGTATCTCCAGGTGGGATAAGTCTGGGAAAAGTTCCTCATCAGGCATGCTCCCAGTGATCTCAAATGCCTGGGCCGTTGGCAGCTCTACTGAAATAGGAATAGTGACTAAATGACAACCCTCTGGCAACTCAGCAACTGGAACTGGCTCTGTAACTGGGGCAGGCGGCACGATGGGAGTAGGAGTAGCGTGTGCAAGCATGGCAACAGAGTGAACTGAAGCTGGTGTGGAATGCCCGGGCGTAGACTGTCGTGTCGGCTGAACACGGCGTGCTAGCCTAAATGAAGATGGGCCCAGAGTGCGTGGCATCCCCTCACGCCGGAAGTATGCTCTTAGAGCTTTGTAAAGGCTCTGCTGATCTCTGAGTAGTGCCCATGCAACATCAGGGTCACTCAAAGTAGCTCCGTAATGGATCACCATCTGAGGCTCATGCGTATCTGGCAACTGTGTATGCTCGACCGGTCTCCTGGCTAGACGTCTAGATCGTCGAACTGGGGGGAGATGGCGGTGCTGTGCCGATGTCTTCCTTAACACTCTCTAATACTAATCTCCTTGGGCCTAATTGCCCTGTTGACGGCCTGTTCTGATCAGCACTGCTTCCGGATGAGTAAACTACAGGAGTCTTCCTCCTGCGAACGGGAATGTAAGCTGATGCTCCTGAACTTGGCATTGCGCCTAAACACATTCAACAAACTTGTAAGCACTAAGCGCAAGTATGGCGCTTAGTTTTTTAGTACAGAAATAATATCTTAAAACTGAAAATAATTTAAAAAGAAAATAATAAGAAAAAGGATAAGCAAGGGGTGCCTCCCAAGAGCGCTTTGTTTATCAAGTCGTTACACCTCGACTTTTCCTTGTCAGATCTTCATAATGGATCGAAGGAGAAGAGGTGCTCCTCCTTATCGTGGTCTTCTAAATAGGCTTTCAACCGGTGGCCATTGACTTTGAAATTACCAGTAGGTCCTTCCAATTCCACGGCTCCGTATGGAAAAACGTGTACAACTTTGTATGGGTCACTCCATCTGGATCTAAATTTTCCCGCGAACTTCTTAAACCGAGAATTGAAGAGAAGAACTTTATCTTCAGGGGCAAACTTTGTAGGGATTAATTTGGCATCATACGTAAGTTTCGTTCGTTCCTTGTATGACGTTTCATATGCCTGGTCTCTCAATTCGGCGAGTTCGTTCAATTGCATTTTTCTATGTCTTCCGGTAACTGAGGGATCGAGGTTGCAGGTTTTCAGCGCCCAGAGAGCTTTGTATTCGAGTTCTAACAGAAGGTGACAAGCTTTACCATAGATCATTCGGTAGGGTGTAGTTCCTAGAGGATTCTTGTAAGCAGTCCGGAATGCCCACAGAGCATCATCTAGCTTCTCGGCCCATTTATTTCCATGATGGCCTACAGTGCATTCTAAGATTCTTTTGAGTGCTCTGTTCGTGACCTCTGCTTGTCCGTTGGTTTTTGGATGATAGGCAGTGGACATCTTGTGGGTAACTCCGTATTGTTGCATCACCTTCATAAACTGAGTGTTACAGAAGTGTGTGCCACTATCACTTATTATCGCACGGGGAGCTTCAAATCTGCAGAATAGTCTCTTTAGAAAATTTGTGACGACTTTGGCATCATTAGTTGGAAATGCTTGAGCTTCGACCCATCTGGAGACGTAATCTACTGCTACGAGGACATATTCTTTCCCATTAGACTTTGGGAATGGGCCCATGAAGTCTAATCCCCATATATCGAAGATCTCGCAAGCTTGGATATTAGTCCTAGGCATCTCGTTCTTCATAGAGATATAGCCTTGTCTTTGGCATGCTTCGCAATGCTTTACAAGCTCTTGCGCATCTCGAAATATAGATGGCCAGTAGAATCCTGATTCGTAGACTTTCTTAGCGGTTAAATTTGCTCCATGATGACCTCCAGTTGGTCGATGGTGACATTGGTGAAGAATCCCTGCTGCTTGCTTCTCATCTACGCACCTCCTGATTATCTGATCAGGGCAAATTCTAAACAGGTAAGCATCTTCCCAGTAGTAGTACTTGGCATCCCTGAAGAACTTCCTTCTTCAGGAGGTACTCATGCCCTTTTGTACTACTCCGAAAACTAGGTAGTTGGCCATGTCGACATACCAAGGAGTGTCATTAAACTGTGATCCTATGTGAGTTTGTCCTAAACTCATAAGCTGTTCTTCCAGGAATTTATCTCTGATATCCTGTTCTATAAGTTTTTCCATCGTTGGGTTTTCCAAACGACTAAGATGATCTGCTGCGACGTTCTCTGCTCCTTTCTTGTCTTTAATCTCGATGTCGAATTCTTGAAGGAGTAAGATCCATCGTAGGAGTCTTGGTTTCGCATCTTGCTTTGTGAATAGATATTTGAGGGCTGAATGATCTGTATATACCGTAGTCTTGGACAAGATAAGATAGGAACGAAATTTGTCAAAGGCGAATACTACGGCTAGCAGCTCCTTCTCCTTAGTAGTGTAATTCTCTTGAGCTCCGGTTAAGGTTTTGCTGGCGTAATAGATTGGATGAAAGTGTTTATCTACCCGTTGTCCAAGCACTGATCCAACTGCGAAATCGCTCGCATCACACATGATCTCAAATGGTAGACTCCAATCAGGAGCAATCATGATCGGTGCATGTGTTAGCTGTTCTTTTAGATAGTTGAATGCTTTTCGACATTCTTCATCGAAGACAAACGAGACTTCCTTTCCTAAGAGGTGAGTGAGAGGTCGTGTGACCTTTGAAAAATCCTTAATGAAACTTCAGTAGAAACCGGCGTGTCCTAGGAAACTCCTTATTGCTCTTACCGTGGTAGGTTCTGGAAGTTTAGTGATGGTCTCAATCTTAGCCTTATCAACTTCTATTCCTGCTTTAGAGATCTTATGTCCTAAAACTATCCCTTCTTTTACCATGAAGTGACATTTTTCCCAATTAAGAACTAAATTTGACTCTTCACACCGGGTGAGCATCTTGTCAAGGTTAAATAGGCACGAATCAAAGGTACTTCCAAAGACTGAGAAGTCGTCCATGAAGACTTCCATACAACGTTCAGTTATGTCGTAGAATATTTCTACCATGCATCGCTGAAATGTAGCTAGTGCATTGCATAACCCAAAGGGCATACGTCGATAGGCAAATGTTCCATAAGGACAGGTGAAGGTTGTTTTCTCTTGGTCCTTTGGATCGAGGGGAATTTGAAAGTAGCTGGAAAAACAGTCTAGGAAACAGTAGTACTCATTTCTTGATAGACGTTCCAACATTTGATCAATGAAAGGTAATGGAAAATGATCTTTCCGGGTTGCATCGTTTAATTTACGATAATCTATGCAAACCCTCCAACCGGTAACTTCCCGAGTTGGAATAAGTTCATTATTCTCATTTTTAATTACGGTCGTCCCTCCCTTTTTGGGTACCACTTGAACAGGACTGACCCATGGTGAATCAGAGATGGGATAGATCAGACCGGCATCCAGAAGTTTGATTACTTCTTTCTTGACGACTTCTTGAATCATAGGGTTGACCCTTCTTTGCCTCTGAACTGATGGCTTGGAATCATCTTCCATGAAGATCTTATGGGTGCAATAGTTGGGGCTGATCCCTTTGACGTCGGAGATCTTCCAAGCAATTACCTTCTTATGAGATTTCAGTACTTGAATCAATTTCGCCTTTTCTTGTGGCGTGAGGTCTTTCGATATGATCACATGGAATTGCGATTCTCCTTCTAAGAATGCATACTCCAGATTGTCGGGTAACTTCTTCAATTCTAATTCCGGAGGCTCCTCGATAGATGGCTTTATTCTAGCTATCTCCTTTCGGTCTAACGAGTCGTACCTCTCCTGGAATTCTGATTCTTCAGTAGCAGTCACTGATGCTATCTGTTCTTCATTTCTGGAAATTTTCCTTCTTAATGCTTCCTCTTCAGAAACGTCTTCTTTAGTTTCGAAGGTAGGTTCGGAAAATTCCTCACAGTCTTCCCTTGACTGGGGTTCCTGATATACCAGAATGAAATCTGTCTCTTCATTCAGTCTTCTCCTTAGTAGAGGTAAAGGAATGCCTTGTCCTAGCGGTGCTATTTAAATAGTATGGCCAAGAAGGTTACTTTCAGAGAGGGGAGATATGAGATGACTAAGGTGTATGGCTGAATGGTTGCCGAGATTTCCTTCAGGAGGTGTAAAGAACAGATCCTTAGAAATTTGATCTTGACTGCAAATAGCCATAGTCTCTTCCAGGTATTCGTTGACGAGTTCTTGAAAAGAATCAGAGAGATTCACATTCTCTTCCGCAGGATGGTTCATGAGGCGATCAACATTGAATGTGATTTCTTCTCCTCCAACCCTTAACTTTAATGATTTCTCGTGAACGTCAATTACGGCCTTGGCATTATTTAGGAATGGTCTGCCAAGAATGAGTGGGACCTTCGTGTCTTCCTCAATATCCATAATGACAAAATCAACGGGAAACGCGAACTTATTCACTCTAACTAGGACATCTTCAGCTATTCCCCGAGGAATCTTAACTGATCTGTCCGCGAGTTGGATAGTCATTCTGGTTGGCCTTAAGTCATTTAATCCTAGCTTCTTGAATAATGAATAGGGCATTAGGTTTACACTGGCTCCTAAGTCTACTAACGCATTACTAATTTTGACATATTGCAAGTAGCAAGGTACCGTAAATCTTCCTATATCTCCTAACTTAGGGGAAATTCCATGATGTAACACTAACTAGCATTCTTCACTTAAGGGCAAGCTAACTATCTCTCTTATTCTCTCTTTGTTTGAAAGCAGTTCTTTGAAAAATTTAGCGCAGTTTGGCATTTCTACTAAAGCATCTAATAAACGTACATTCAAATGCAAATTCTTAATAATATCCCAATACCTAGCAAATTGTGCTTCTTGTTTTTCCTTCCTAAGCATACCTGGGAAAGGTATGCGGGCGCGCGGAATAATTTCCGGGGCCTTAGGAGAGATAGGTTCCGGTGGATTGACGACTGGGTCAATTGGCACAGGTTCCTTATCGGAAAAATCTTGTATGGGTATATTGACAGTTGTTTCTTTTTCTCCTCTAGTAATTACTAGGGCATTAAACTCACTACACTCTATATCAATTTTAGTGATTAAACGTTTAAGCGTAAGCTGAAAATTAGTGATTAATTCTTCAAAAGTCTTTATCAACGTGTCGAAATTATTCTGGCATTCTATGACTTGAAGGTTTATCATGTATTGCTTTTTCATAAATTCAGCTAAAATTTCCTTAGAGTGGAGAGTAGGTTTGTGCAATGGAAAAATTATATTATGATCCGAGCTATTTTGCTGTTTGTGTGCCCATCTAGGGTAAGGATACCTTAGATTGGTTCTAGTAGCATCGGAGTTCTTAGGAATTTGTAAACTTTGAAGAGTGAGGGTGAGATCTTGTAACCTGGTTTCCAGCATTTTTACCGTATGAGCGAAGACATCATCCTTCTCAGCAGCTTCATTGTTCCAGTCTTCCTGTTGTGCAGCTATTGTGTCCAAGAGATCCCATGCTTCATCTGCTGTTCGAGACATGAAATTGCCTTGCGAGGCCATGTCTAGGAGAGACTTATCATCCTTGGTCAAACCATTGTAAAGCGTACAGACTATGTCTGCCCAACTTAACGAATAATTCGGGCATCTTTTAAGCATCATCTTTACTCTATTCCATACTAGACACAATGACTCATTTTCTTTTTGGGAAAAGTTAGTGATGTCATTTCTTAAACAGGTTTGCAGGGAGGGTGGATAAAATTTGTTTAGAAATTTAGTGGCCAAATCCTCCCACGTATGAATTGAATTCGGGTTAAGTGCGTCAAACCATGCTGAAGCGTGTTTAGAAAGTGAATATTGAAAAAGATGAAGTTTTAAAATGTTTTTCTCATTTGATTCCTTCTTAAAAGAGTCAACCAGACTGATAAATTTGTTTATATGAAAATTAGGGTCGTCAGTCGGTAATCCTTGAAATTTACAGATCATACTGACTAGTTTAATCATGTGTGAACTGATTTCAGGAATTCCTTCGGTTCCTAAGGTGATTGGTCCTCCTCTTTCCTCTAAGCATGACTTATGCATAGAAGCAAGGGTGTCTTGTTGTTCCATTTTTTTATTTTTTCTACTTTTCTATTAATAAAAAGACTTAAAAGTAACTTTTAGAAAATATTAATTTACTAAAAGGATCGATAATTTAATAAAAACAATTATTCTTGAAATTCGGTCGCTAACCAGATCGGATATCTTAACTGATAGGACTTCTCACAGATTACTCGTATCGAGGTGGCCAGGCCAACTACGGAGAGGCAGGATCCTTTTGGTTCCAATATAATTGGAGACTGTTCGAAAAATCCAATAACCAATTCCGTGTATAATTGTATTTCTTAGACACCACCAAACAACACTTTGTCTGCTTAAAATCTTTCTCGATCAAAATATTCGATTCCCCGGCAGCGGCGCCAAAGAAGAAGGTTATCTACTGATATGCCACACACGGACGGTTTTTATTTTGTGCGGTGTCATTAGGTCGCACGGTGTCCGATTCGGTTGCACACAGCGTCTTCGTTTATTTATATTTTGCGGGGCCTAGATTTACTTTACTTTCTAAGGTGTAGAAGGTGTAAGTTAACCTAGTGTCGAATTTTATGCTGATTAACGAATTGAAGATCAAGTGGATAATTGTCTTTTAGTTAAATTACCTGGATAAAAGATAGTAGTTGATTTTAGCTAAAGGTCCTAAATGCAGAAAAAGTAAATAAAGTGGGAGGATATCTGGAGTATGCAGCTCAAGGAAATGTTGACCAAGATCTCAGTATTGGGTTAGGGAAATGTAATTATGCTTATGTTAAGACTATGCTTGGATTGATGTTGATCTGGTTGGATGAGCCAATTACACAGACCTACTTATCTCTGAACTCTCGGAGTTCTCTTTGAGCAGTGAGAAGTATGTCACTTGGTCGTATAACTGAAGTGTAACAATACCTCGGAGGTTATCCTCAGTAGAGTACTAGGTTCATTAGTGAGTTAAGCTCTAATCCTAACCCTCGTTATCAGTTTAGATAACTGAATAACAATGTGCCGTGTTGATTGAACACTGATCACAAACGAAAGGAGTCCGTCGGTTTAAGTTGGCAAAACCTTAAATGAAAACTAACAACCATTACATCATACTAATGAGATCACAACAAATCAAACATTATACAGCATTACAGTTAATATACTGATAGTAAAGCAGATAGAAACCTAATAAGTACCTAAACAGTTGGCATGACTAAGACCTAGGGCAACAATCAGACAAGAACATACAATAGGCATGGGTTATATAGTGAAGGCACTAACTAGATCTTAACAGCTCCTAAGAGGTCTCTTCGGAACAGTCAATAGGCATACTAGGTCATTCATATTTCAATTCCTAGGTTCCGTGTCCTAAAAGTGCATTAGATGCCTCTCGGGAACTCCGACCATACCGAGTTCATAGAATCTTCAGATACAGTATAACCAGGGGTCTTAATCCTATGAAGTAGCTAATTTCATATAGGTGGAAAAGTCCTGATCACAACCTAAGTTGGTCAATCCTTAAGATGCTAGCATACAAATCTATCAGACTTCCTAATTTAGTATTATAACAGTAACCGTACTAAATTAACATAATTACGCTAACCCAAACTTCTATCATGGCAACATACAGATAAATTAAGCTATCATGGCAATATCGAAACGCATTATTAAACATAAAAGATAAGAATACATGTTTAATACAAAAGACAAGTGTTTCGAATAAAACCTGAAAAAGCTGAACTAATCTGCCCGGGATCGCAGGGACTCGCCGGGATATCCTCCGGAAAATAAAAGCTAAGCTAACTACTACTAAAAACTACTAAAAATATTGAAAATATAAATTGTATTGCAAGTTGAGTGTGTCTTGGAATGAATGGAGAAAGCCCCTTTAAATAGACTTGGAATTCTGCCAAATACGTTTGGCAGGCCGTATGGCAGGCCGTATTTGGCAGGCCGTATGCTTGGCAAGCCGTTTGGTGGCTCATGTGGTGGCACGTATCTGGCAGGCCGTTTCCATAGTGGCAGGCCGTATGGCTTGCTGATCAGGGCCTGATTCACTGGATCGTAACTTGATTTCTTGTCTTTCACCGTTTTCGCTCTAGAATCTTCGTTTTAGCTCCGTTTTACTTGATTCTTTTTGCAGCGCCTTTGTAATTACTCAATCTACAAAATCAACCGAAAAAACGATAATTTTGCCGACAAAGTTTTAATCTTTATTGTTTTAGGGCCTGATTTAGGGGGTAAAAACGTGACTTTTTGCCCGATATCAAACCTCGTCTTTAATATTTAGTCCAACATCACGATTACTTCGGCTTAAATAAGCATAATAATAACTTAGCTACGAGACATTAATTTAAAAAGGTTGAACATAACTTACAATGAGTATAAATCGTGTAGTGTTACACGGACAGAATTTCGACTTACAAACTTAAAACATTCGCCACTATAACCTTATTATTATTAACTTAATATTAAAATTATAATTATAAAATAATTATAAATATATATTGAGAGATAGAGAGTAATTGAGAAAATGGTATATCAAACTCGTCCGAAAAATGCTGAATTTATAGACCTGGCCTGACATCTCTTCCCATGCGATCACATGGATTTATAACTACCAGGCCATGCGATCGCATGGCCTCCTGGGACAGCTCACTTTGCTTTGTTTTTTTGTTTGCTGACACATTTAAATAATATAATATAATATATATAGTTTTATATAATTATATATATATTATATTATATTCATGTGCATAGTTGACTTGTAATTTTAGGTCCGTTGCGTCGCGCGTTGATAGTTGGTTCAAGTCCCGGTTCCGGTTTTTCGAACGTCCTTTCGTACGATTTAATATCTTGTACTTTGCATTTCACAGCTTGTACTCTTGTAATTTCTAGACGTTTCTCATCAATAATTTGAACCACTTGGATTGTACTTTGTACTTTTTAGCTTTTTGGTCGTTTGCGTCTTCAAATCGTCGAATCTGTCTTTTGTCTTCACCTTTTATTATTTAAACGAATATCACTTGTAAATAGAACAATTGCAACTAAAAGCTTGTCTTTCTTGAAGGATAATGCTATGAAATATGTGTTCGTTTTTAACATTATCACAAACCTTGTACAAAACACAAACCACATTCAACTTCTCAACTCAAAATCAAAACACAAACTTCACTCACTCAAAAATGTTAACCCTTCCTCCGATCATTGTCTCATTCGACATGTATTACAGAAGTGAATTCCTTAATGAAAATAAAGTTTACGATTATACGCGTGCTTCGAAAGCTTCGTTTGAAGAAATTGATGTTCGCAACTTTGATTTACAAAACTTGTTAGCTTTTTTGAAAGAAAATGTACCGTTCGAACATACTGACGTGCTGTATTATGAAAATGACTATGTTGCAGAATTGTCCGCTAACCTACCTTCTTACCGGCGAACAATGTACGGTAAAAAAGAAACCGTCGATCTACGTTCAAATCGAATTTCTCTTTTTAGTTTTTGAAGATGAAGAAAGTTTCGGTTGGCGTTACATCGCCGAAAAATGCCCAAAATGGAGAAGATGGCCGTTATGTACCCTCTCAATCTTTTTACGACACTGATGGCTGTTTTTATACGGATTCCGAATAAGAAACTGTTTTTAATATTTTATTGTGTTTTAGTTTAATTATATCGTAGTTTAAAAAATGTAACTGTACTCGTGTTTTGGAATAAAAGATCTTTAAAGATTTGATTATATTATATTCATGCTTTCCTCAAACAGTTGAAAAAAAAAGTCAATTTGAATCACAGATATTGTAGTTGTATAGCCGTTAATGATAATAATAAATAAAGATGGTGAGAAAGGATGTCATGGTTGATAGTGGTTTGTTATAGGAATATGATGAGAGGAAATAGTGAGAAAAATGGAAAGATGAGACTAATGTGGTGTAATGTGTCACATAACTTTCTAAAATAATAACTTTACCCCTTAGGATATTATACGGAGTAATAGTCATGATTAAAAAATGCAACATTACATCATCTTATAATTAGTTAGTATCACCTTTCTGTGTCAAAATGTTGAATAAAAGTCAAAAACAATGTTCGCTGTAATTCAGATCAACAAATACCAAATTACAAAAACAATGAGATTAGCGGTTGGTCCAACAACTTGTCTGCCTAGAAACAATCCTACCACATCAATATATTACACACAAAAAGTAATGACTTTAAGTTCCTCATACTTCCTTAAAAATGTATAACAATAATATTTTATGTTAGTTACCAACCGCAAACCTGTTACATTAGCAACAACGGAATATAGAGGTTTCTATTATGGGTGTGTTTGGCGCAAGAGCTTATGGGAGCTTATGAGAGGAGCTTGAGCTTATGATTTTAATAAGCTTCAAGTAATAAATTTGTTTAGGGTGTGTTTGGCGCGTAGCTTATTGAAGCTTATTGAAGCTTATGAGAGCTTGAGCTTATGATTTTAATAAGCTTCAAGTCATAAGCTTTGTTTTGTAGACAAAAAAAGTATAGCTTATGAAAATCATAAGCTCTGAAAAAATAAGCTACTTGTAGTAGCTTATGGAAAAAAAAAGTAGAGCTTATGAACTAAAAAATAAGCTCCACCTAGTTTACCAAACATTTATAAAAAATAATAAGCTCCAGCTATCAGCTTCAAAAATAAGCTTCAACTCCAGCTCCTGCTCATAAGCTCCAGCTCTAGCTATAAGTGTTTGGTAAGATAGCTGGAGCTTATTGTAGTTGTATAGCCGTTATGAAAAAAAGTAGAGCTTATGAATTGGGAAATAAGCTCAAGCTAGTTTATCAAAGGGTGTGTTTGGATGAAACTAGCTGGAGCTTATAGTTGGAGCTGGAGCTTATGGGCTAGAGCTGGAGCTTATGGTAGCCGGAGCTTATTATTTTTTATAAGTATTTGGTAAACTAGCTGGAGCTTATTTTCCAGTTCATAAGCTCTACTTTTTTTCATAAGCTACTAAAAGTAGTTTTTTTTTCTAGAGCTTATGATTTTCATAAGCTCTACTTTTTATGTCTACCAAACAAAGTTTATTACTTGGAACTTATCAAAATCATAAGCTCAAGCTCCCATAAGCTCCCATAAGCTCTTGCGCCAAACACACCCAAAGACTTATAGAAAATAATAAGCTCCAGCTATCAGATTTAAAAATAAGTTTCAGCTCCAGCTCATAAACTCCAGCTCCATCTACAAGCTCCAGCTCCAGCTAGTTTCATCCAAACACACCCTATATCAACAAAATGGCACGTAGAGGTGCTCAGGGGCGGATTTATGTGGGGACGGGGGGCGCCCGCCCCCAGTGGATTTTCAATTTTCAGCATAAAATTTTTGAATATTTTGACTTTGCCTCCGGTGAAATTTTTTTTCGAAAAACTTATATATTTTGCCTCAAAACCTACATAATTTGTCTAAAAACTTTTATTTTTTGCCCAAAACCTCTATATTTTGCCCAAAAAATTGCTTCAGTTTTAAATTTTTCTTTTGTCTCCGGTGAAAAAAGATCATGTATCCGCCACTGGAGGTGCTTGAGCCACGTGTTACTATTTCTATAAATAACGGGACCTTATAAGAGCCTTCTGAACGATACTTATTAAGTTCCATCTTCAATTTTCAAGATCAATCATTCTAATGTCCTAAATTCAAGTTATAAATGTAATACAAATGAATGTACTGAGATAAGGACTAAAAACATAACTAGGCAAGTGTACTACTCGTATAGTAGTACTATAAATAGTAAAATTCAAGGTTCATCTTCAAAATAGTTTAAATTGCAACTCAAGATTTTAAACCGATAAATAATTAAATTATGATAAAAATGAAGTAAACAAGTAACAATTTGGGGGGTTTCGTTTAACTATTAGCAAATCAATAATGATGAGACTTATGTAAATAAACAATATTTTTGGATTTTTTTCATTTAACAATTCAGAGTGATTACTTGGTCAGTTCATCAGGAGTTCTCCTGAGTAAACACTCAAACAAGATTACACGGTGCAAGTTTCTCTGTCACTTAGGACCTCGTTATTTGTAACCAATTAGTTCAGCTAATTAATTGACTCGAAACGTGACCCTAGTTTCATAGAAATCAACAATCGTGGCAACGTTCATTGCACACGTTCCACCCCTATATCACCTAAACGTTTAATTCAATTTACTCCCTTGATCCGGTAATGCAAGCAATAGATAAAGACAAACCAATTGTAAATAAACAATAGATAAATACAAACCAATTGTAAATAAATGTATTAAATTAACGAACTATCATTCAATTAAACAAATACACCATTAATTAACCAGCCTGTCAGAAAGGTTATTAAACATATTCATCTTAGTCCGGTACAGTCTAGTCACCTTGCCCATATTTGAAATACCATGATAAAAGAGACCTAACCTACCTGATAGTCTATAAAAATCCTTGGGCACGTACCAAAAGTAAACGATATAATTTGAGACTCAATGCCATGAACACCAATCCATCCTCTTTTTTAGAGGGGATAATCACAATCATGTATGAACTATCTTTTGGACAAGGAATAACGTTATATCAGAAAAAGTAGGTAGCTTTCTTTCTAAAAAAGATCCAAATCATCCCTACTTATCTCGTTAACCTTAGCGGAGTTAGAGTGTAAACAACAGAAAGTAACAGCTGTTGAAGATTACGTAACTCTTCCCGAGACATATTATAGTTGAAACTTTCTTATAGATTCAGATAGAGAAAATCAATATCCTCTGATAGCTGAACTAAAGAACTGTCAATAATAGAATAACATCTTGTAATAATATGAGGAAACTTAAAAGAAGAATAGAATTGCATTTTTAGTTGCTTTGTCTTTGGTTTTTTCCATTAATTGAATCGAAAAGATTGAACTCAATAATTCATTCTTTATTCAAGCTTCTTACTATCGTGTAACAGAACGATTAATCAGATAAAGATAACATCCTACACCTTGATTAAAAGTTTGTTCTATATTCTAAAAATAGTCATTAAAATACGGATCTTATTGAAACTGACATTAGATGCAGCATCTGTCTCTTTTGGTGACTTCTTCATCCACCGCATCTATTCAGCGCATCAACTGAAGATGCGCCGCATTAAGACCAATGCGCCGCATCCGAGTTTTCTTGAGATTTATGTGGATCTTTTGATGCTCACAAGCAAGGAATATACCACGCATCAACTCCAACGTGCTGCATCCTTGCATGTAGGTTGAATTCTATACTTTGTGTTCAAACAATCTGTATGAGCTCGAAAAGACCAACTTTTCTACAATAGCACATGAATTCAATTTTTGTTAGGACCCCGAAGTATGTATAGTGTTAATGTGAAACATGCTTAAATGAAGGTTCCTTAGAAGAAGGCTATATAAGAAACCTAAGTAGTCCTAATTAGATAGCCATTGCATTGTAAACTAGTTTAAGAAGATATGGAATGTAATTTTACCGATTCTCTCTCATACCGAATCTGTTCTTCACTTACCGAATCTCATTCTAACTCATCACATCTTCTAATCTCACTATGATCTGACCTATCATTTGGTATCAGAGCTCCAAGGGAGTGATATTACATCACTATATCGATCCAGAGATGGAAGATTACAGAATCTGATCACATTCGGTTAGATTGAATTAGATTCGGTAACATCGAATTTGATAATCTAACTTTCAGATTCTTGTGATAAGTTCAGCGAAGGTTTATTAGATTGATTAGAAAGAGTTTCGATCATCATTACAGCTTTTTAAAAACAATTCTGGAGAATCAAGTTGATTTTTAGAGTTCGTTGCTAGAACCCTCGGTATTGATCAATTCCAATTTGATTCTGTATTTTAGTGAAGGTTTGTGGATTCAGTTGTGATCGTGAGGTGTTTAATCACATTGTTGACGGTTCAGTTGAAGATTCGATCAACATTCGGTATCTTAACTGCCATACCGAATCTGCTTCATAGTTGGAAATTCATCTTAAGTGTTGCAGATTGTGGTGTGTTAGTGATTCTATCACATTCGGTTTGATCATACGCAGCTAATTGGTGTGGTTTGAGATAGGATTTGATTGATTTTCTAAGTTCTATACTTAGACTCGGTTTGTCAACTGCTATAATTGACATTCGGTATCCTTTACATTTGGTATCATTGATATTCTGTGTGTTATTAACTTGTTTCCTTGTACAGTAAGGTTACCGAATCTAATTCAAAGGAATTGGATTGTGTTTGCATTCAAAATCTACAAAATTTGACTACCGAGTCAAATACCGAACCAGAATCTTGGTTACTTTTAATCCTTTGGTTTTAAGTGTTCTGAGGCTTCAAGTCTTGGGTTACCGAATCTATACCGAATCTGGGTGTGATACTTGTGTTACTGATCAGTTTTTGATACAGAATCTGGTTTATCGAATCTGCTACAGTACCGAACCAATTACCGAATCTGCTACCGAACCATTTATCGAATCTGTTACAGTACCGAATCTGACACTTTTGTTAGATTTTTTTGAACCCTCATCTTAGATTGTGTTTAATACCGAATCTTTACCAAATCTACCTCAATTTTTAGATGTCTACACAAGATACATTGATCATTGGATCAGATTCCCGACCTCCAGTGTTGTTTGATGGCAAGTACACTCAGTGGCTTCACCGGATCACTCAGTACATAGACTACAAGGGTGAGAAAGCAAAATACATATGGGCTTCTCTGAGAGATGGTCCAGTTATAGAGTATCATCCGGATACTGGTATGGCAATTCCAGTCTATGAACTTTCTGGTGATAGGCGTGAGAGAGCTCAGGGTGATATAGAGGCTAAGAACATTGTTATACAAGCTATCCCGTATGAATTGTTTGAAAATGTTTATAGCAACACCACAACAAAAGACATATGGGATGAGATCAAACGACAGCAAGAAGGTTATGACGTGTCCGATGTTACTAAACTGAATAAGGCTCTTGGATTTTATGAAGATTTCAAGCAGAAACCCGAAGAACAACTCAAGGAAACCTACCGTCGTTTCAATGGTGTTCTCAATGAGTTGAAAAGGTGCAAGATTACAAAAGTAAACATTGAAATCAACATGAAGTTCCTCAAAAAGCTCAATGTTGATTGGCTTCCTTATGGAACCATCATTCGATCTACCAAAGAGATTGACAAGATGACTATTCATGTGCTTGTTGGAGTTCTTATGCATTATCAACCAGAGGTGTCTAAACTTCAAGAAGGAATGAAAGAGTCTTCTCCGGGTGATCCACTTGCTCTAATTGCCAAAAAGAAGAGTAAATCATTTACTATTTCCAAAAGCTTATCCAAAAAGGTGCTTGTTGAAGAATCAACTAATTCTAAAGAGTTGAATCTTTCTGATGTTGATGATTCTCACCTTGAATTAGTCAAGATGGCCGCCAAGTTCACCAAAGCCTTGAACAAACACAAGTTCAAAGGCAAATCAAGCAATCAACGCAAGAACTCATCTTCTTCCTCCTACTACAAGAAACCTGATCAATCAAAACATCAACGTGCTGATGATTCCAAGAAGGAAGATTCAATTTGTTTCAATTGTGGCAAAGCTGGTCATTACTCTCGTGAGTACAAGATGCCTAAGAAAAAGGATGCAACTTACTACAAGAAGAAAATGTTGATGGCAAAGATTTTGGATACTGGAGGAGAGCTGAAATCGGTTGATGATACTTGGTTTAACTGGACTGATGATTCAGATTCAGAGGTGGAACATGCAAATGTTTGCAAGGTGACTAAGCTCATCAAAGCAAAGGAAGGGTTTGTGTTTGTAAATTCTCAGAAAGAAAAAGTGTTCATCCGCACTGAAGAGTTAAACAAATATTCAGATGGTACACTCAAGGCTGCACTGAAGTATCTTAAAGCATATCAGAGATCGTCTGAAGCTCCCAATCCGTACTAGAAAATTTGAGATTCTTCGTGGCCAAAGAAAAAGAAGATATTTTTAAAAAAATGGATGAATATCCATTACATGAGGGAGATCCAAGAAAAGCGTGGGGCGTCTGGAAACCTTCTAAGCAAATTTCAGAAAATCAAGTTGAAGTTTCAAAACCAGATGACACACGATGGAAACTCACGTTTGGACCTCTCAAGATTACAAAATAGGATTATATTGTAAATTTCACATTTAACACTAAGGGGGAGATTGTTAGGACCCCGAAGTATGTATAGTGTTAATGTAAAACATGCTTAAATGAAGGTTCCTCAGAAGATGGCTATATAAGGAACCTAAGTAGTCCTAATTAGATAGCCATTGCAATGTAAACTAGTTTAAGAAGCTGTAAAATGTAATTTTACCGATTCTCTCTAATACCGAATCTGTTCTTCACTTACCGAATCTCATTATAACTCATCACATCTTCTAATCTCACTATGATCTGACCTATCAATTTCAAATTAATTAAGTATCGAAAGTTCATGGAATTTAATCAAATACTGCACAAATCATATAGATATTGTCGAAAAACATGGTGTAAAACGTGTATAAAACAGGCAATATCACGTTGACATCAACTTTCAACTTTATTGATTATGACGTGACAAATTATCGCTCTAAAACATGTCGAGGAATGTGAATGATTTAATATTATTACTATTTATATTTTTATTTACATTTTATTGTCCCATTGGTTTAATTTATACATATTTAATATTATACTATTATATTATACCATACCTATATACTAAAATCCATGGCAAACTACAAACGGTCCCTCAACTTCGACTCAATTTACACAATGGCCCCTCAAGTTTACACTTTTCCAGGGGTAGAGAGCGTAAATATATAATAATTTTATTAAAATAAAAGAAACTAATTCCACCCGATTTTTTAACGGGCCCTATCTTCTCGCTCGGTGCGAGTTAAATTTTTCCGAGCCCAGCGTTCAACTCGAAAAAATCAGAGGAACCCAACGGGACTAACTATACGCGAAACGGACATCGTTAAGAAAACACTAGATAACGGGCCATATATTCTCGCTCGGTGTGAGTTAAATTTTTCTGAGACCACCGTTTAACTCGAAATAATTTTGCGAACACAACGTGACTAACTATACATGAAACGGACATCGTTAAAAAAATACTAAATATTTTGGGCTATATTACGTACATATACATACACGTTCAACAAACAACCCAACCTACTAGATATATTAGGTACCAAACAACGTATATCCAAATTTGATCGCGCGTCGAATACAACCGCAACAACGCGCAGTCGAATTTTTTTCTAGTTATTGCTAAATTTAAGACTTAAAACTCCAGTTCTCAAGTGTACTTTATTGTGTCTCAATTTGGACATGATGATGATCAATAAAGTTATAAACTTAAAAATTTTGTTAGTGTTCTTATAATTAATTACTTTTTAAACTGTCGTACAACACACGAGCTCATAAAACTATGATTATTGATAAATCTAAGACTTAAAACTTCAGTCGTTTCGATCATCAATTGACAGTATTCACGTGTTCATTCTTTCTCATTAAATGTTGAGATGATGCTAATATAACAATTTATTTCTTCAATTCTTCACTTGTATGTTATTAGTGGTCTAACAATGCCATAATTAAACTGTTTGTGTTATAATTCAGTAGGCTTATAACTATCTTTAGTGGTTTGATTCTTATGTTATAATTCAGTAGGCTTATAACTACCTTTAGTGGTTTGATTCTTGATTAAGAATACTAATAATGAAGTGTATGAACAAATATGATAATGGAGAGAAAGAAAGAAACACTTTGTAAGTGTGAGAAATGGTGCAAGTTTAATGCTTGTATTCATGAGTATTTATAGCCTAAAATCTCAATATAAAAATACATACTTTATGTATCAAAATTGACTATATGTATACACCAAAATTGATTATCCATATTTATATTATTATTATTATTATTATTATTATTATTATTATTATTATTATTATTATTATTATTATTATTATTATTATTATTATTATTATTATTATTATTATTATTATTATTATTATTATTATTATTATAACACTCCCCCTTGGATAGCAATTTTGTTTTGTTGAAGATCAACTATAAATTACTGCCTCATTAAAAACCTTGCTAAAAAAAACTAAGTGGGAAAAAACTTTAGCTAAGGGAAAAAGAGTGCAGCTGGGAGTTGACTCCCCCTCAAGTAGACATCGCTTCAGCTGTTACATCTTTTGAACATGTATCATGCCAATGTTATGAACGTGTGTTCTAAAAATAGCAGTTGAAAGTGCTTTCGTGAAAAAGATTAGCAGAGTTTTTGCTGGATTGCACATATCTCATTTCAATCTGGTTGTCCTTAATGAGATTTTGAGTATATGAGAAGAATCTAGGAGGTATGTGTTTTGTTCGGTCACTTTTGATGTACCCTTCTTTCATCTGTGCTATACAAGCTGCATTATCTTCATAGATAGTTGTTGGATTTTTATCACATTCTAGTCCACAAGAATCAGTAATGAGTTGTGTCATTGATCTCAACTAAAAACATTCCCGAGTAGCTTCATGTAATGCAATCACTTCGACATGATTTGATGATGTAGCAAAAAGTGTTTGTTTTTGAGAACGCCATGATATTACAGTACCTCCATTTAGGAATACATATTCAGTTTGAGATTTACCTTTATGTGGATCAGATAAATAACCTGCATCTGCATAACCAACCAAATCTTGTTTTGATTCGTTAGAATAAAATAATCCTAAATCAGTAGTTCCTCGAAGGTATCAAAATATGTGTTTGATCCCATTACAGTGTCTTTTGGTAGGAGCAGAGCTGAACCTTGCCAACAAATTAACTGCAAAAGAAATGTCAGGTCTTGTACAATTTGTAAGATACATAAGAGCTCCAATTGCACTAAGATATGGTACTTCTGGTCCAAGAATATCTTCATGATCTTCACATGGACGAAATGGATCAGCTTCAACATTGAGTGATCTAACAACCATAGGAGTACTTAATGGCTTTGCGTTGTCCATATTGAAACATTTCAAAATCTTTTCAGTATATGTTGTTTGATGTACAAGTAAACCATTAGGCATATGCTCAATTTGTAAACCAAGGCAATGCTTGGTTTTTTCGAGATCTTTTATTTCAAATTCTTTCTTTAGAAGTTGAATGGCTTCATGGATCTCTTTATTTGTACCTATGATGTTAAGATCATCAATATAAATATCTATGATCACATATCCGGATGTTGTTTTCTTAATGAAAACACATGGGTAAATAAGATTATTGGTATACCCTTTGCTTATCAAGTAATCACTTAATCATTTATACCACATGCGACCCAATTGTTTCAACCCATATAAAGACCTTTGTAACTTGATTGAGTACATTTCTTTAGGTTTTGCATTGGTTGCTTCTGATACCTTAAATCCTTCAGGTATCTTCATATATATATATCACTATCAAGTGATCCATATAGATAAGCAGTCACAACATCCATGAGATGCATTTTTAAATTTTTAGAAACTGCCAGACTGATTAAGTATCTAAAAGTAATTGCATCCATAACAGGAGAATAAGTTTCCTCATAATCAATTCCTAGTCTTTGAGAAAAACCTTGAGCTACAAGTCTAGCTTTGTACCTTGTAACTTCATTTTTCTCATTTCTTTTTCGCACAAAAATTCATCTATACTCCACTTGTTTCACATCTTTAGGTGTGAGAACGATAGATCCGAAAACTTTTCTTTTATTGAGCGATTCAAATTCAGCTCGTATTGCTCTTTTCCAATGATCCCAATAATGTCTATTTTTTTATGACAGATTTTGGTTCTGGATCATCATCATCATTCATGATGTCATATGCAACATTATATGAAAATATCTCATCAAGATTTTTCATGTCATTTCGGTTCCATAATATTTTTTGAATGTGCATAATTGATTGCAATTTCTGTATTGACATCATCAATCTCCTCTGCAGAAGGAGTATTGATTTGTGGTTCTTCTTGAACACTTTCTTTTACCTCATTATCAGCTGATTTTCTTTTTCGAGGATTTTTATCTTTGAAACCAATTGGTCTTCCACGTTTCTGGCGTGGCAAAGACTCATGAATGACATTATTGCCAGCTTTTAGAATTTCAATTCTAGCTTAAGCATTTACTACTAGTATATATGATTTAGTCACTACTTTTTGTATCTGTAAATACATCAGGTAATTTATTTGCAAGTTCTTGCATATGTATTATTTTTTAACTTTCTTTTCGCATTCTTTTATGCGATGATCAAGATACATTAATTTATGTTCACATCATGAAACATCCTTTTCTTTATTATTATTTTTAAACTTTCTTTTCGCATTCTTTTGTGCGATGATCAAGATACATTAATTTATGTTCACATCATGAAACATCTTTTTCTTTATTTTTCATTTCTCCCCCTAATATAGGAAACAATTTTTCATTATAATGACAATCAGCAAAATGTGCTGTAAAAACATCACCCGTCATGGGTTCAATATATCTTATAATTGAATATGTTTCATATTCAACATATATTCCCATCCTCCTTTGAAGACCCATTTTAGTGCGTTGTGATTGTGCAACTAGAACATACACTGCACAATCAAATGTCTTAATGGTGTGAAATATTTGGCTCTTGGCCAAGATCAAGTTGTAAAGGAGAATATTTATGAGTTGCGCTTTATTTAATGTGAAATAAAGTCGCAGCATGTAAATTTGCATGTCCTCATATAAATTCTGAGAATTATGTACTCATTTTTAATGGTCTAGCTATTAGTTGCATGCTTTTAATTATTGATTCAACTATACCAATTTTTTATGCACATGAGCAACTGGATGTTCAATAACAATCCCTTTAGACATATAATAATCATAAAATGTTTGAGATGTTGACTCACCAACATTATCAAGTCTCACCCTTTTAATGGTGTAATCGAGAAATGTGCTCTTAATTTAATAATTCAAACAAGAAACTTTCCTAATGCCCCATTTCGATTTGATAATTAAAAAATATGAGACCATCTGTTAGATGTGTCTATTAGAACCATGAAATATCGAAATGGTCCACATGATGGATGTATTGATCCATATATATCACCTTGAATTCTTTCAAGAAACATTTGTGATTCCTTTTCACAATATACTTTTCATTTATCACCATATGTGCTTTTCATTAATCACCATATGTACTTTTTCATTAATCATCATATGTACTTTTTCATTAATCACCATATGTGCTTTTCATTAATCACCATATGTGCTTTTCATTAATCACCATATGTGTTTTTTCATTAATCACCATATGCGCTTTTCATCATATATCCTTTTCACCATATGCGCTTTTAATCATATGTGCTGCGCTTTTCATTATATGCGCTTTTAATCATATGCGCTGCACTTTTAATCATATGCGATGCGCTTTTAATCATATGCACCGCGCTTTTAATCATATGGGCTTTTCATCATATGCGCTTTTCATCATATGCTCTTTTAATCATATGCGCTGCACTTTTCATCATATGCGCTTTTAATCATATGCGCTGCGCTTTTCATCATATGCGCTTTTTATTATATGCGCTTTTAATCATATGCGCTGCGCTTTTCATCATATGCGCTTTTTATCATATGTGCTTTTAATCGTATGCGTTGCGCTTTTCATCATATACGATTTTCGGTGCTATATATGTATTTCTCATTTCCGGTTATCATTGACTGATAATCATATCCATTATGATATATATCAGAGAAACTTAACAAATTTCTCTTTGATTTAGGAGAAAACAAAGCATTGTTTATCAGAAAATTCGTACCATTTGGTAATATGAATTTTTGCCTTTTCCGTTCCTTATATCAAGTTTGCAATACCTGATATAGTATTTATAATTCCTTCATTTGATTTAAATCAATAAAATATATCTTAAATTTGATCATGGTGTATATGTTACCACTATCTGCAATACATAGGTCTTTACCATTTAATTGGTGATGTATTTCAGCAGGATTCATACTAAAACTTCAAATAAGATAAGCAAATAATGAGTTATATTTCAGCAAGATAATCAAATTATATTACCTGCAAACAAGTTACAATCTGAAGTACATAAAAGATAACACTTAATAAACATATGCGTTATGGTCTAAAACCATTTATTTATGATTGATACATAACAAGCTAGGCATCATAGAAAATTCAAACCAATTAAGTCTCAAGGTAGCTCAAGGTTTATTTAATCAAGATTTTTCAACAGATTCACTCTCGTTTTCTTTTCTTTTGGGACTTATTTATAGAGATAAACAAGATTATTTGTAGAGATAAACAAGATGTTCATGTATTCAATAAATACTAGACTGATGATCCACGTTACCAGATCATTAATAAGAATCTCCGGGATTCTTATAAGAGCGTCTACTAACATCTTCAATTTTATTCTTTCATGGATCACCGTTATTTCTTGATAATTAATATCGTATCTATCTTTGAGTATTTTCCATAATCAGTTGGATCTTCGATCATATAATATG
The DNA here is from genome assembly GCF_046630445.1 of Rutidosis leptorrhynchoides. Classification (NCBI taxonomy): domain Eukaryota; kingdom Viridiplantae; phylum Streptophyta; class Magnoliopsida; order Asterales; family Asteraceae; genus Rutidosis; species Rutidosis leptorrhynchoides. The sequence continues at coordinate 20,644,187 of NC_092338.1, forward strand.
TAGATTCTAAGAACTCGTCAATATGTTTGCTATGAAAAATACTTGTTATTGCTTTCTCTTGTTCAGAACAATTGTTATTTTCATTTAGGGTTTCTAAAATACCGATTGATTCGAGATGTTTTTCTACATTCATAACCCATGTTAAGTAGTTGTTCCCACTTGATTCTAAAGGAGCAAATTTAAGCTTTTTCAAATTCGACATTTTCTATAATCAAAAGATGAATAACATAAATCATAATCAACTTCTATTCATAGACAAATAATAAAATGAAATAAGAATCATTTTAAATTCATAAGTAGCAAACAACAGAATAATGACATGATTACAAATGATAAAACTACAAGAGCAGGATAGAATATAGGTTCACCCAGTGGTATATTAGCAACAATGATGATAGCTTGTATGACTAATACAATAGAAAAAATAATCCTTGTGTGAATCGTCTTAACAAAAAACTTTTTGAGAGTGGTAATCTGAGAAAACGAAGATTGATTTGTGAAAATGTGAAAACGGAGATGTTTATTTTATATTTGAAAAATATAGTCGTTGTAACGTCGTCAGTTGACGTTAACAAACGTTATGTATATATGACTGTTGTAACGTTGTTAGTTGACGTTAACGACTGTTATGTACTCGTTGTATTAATAATAATTTTAATAAAAGAATTTTATTAGTACAAATACGATTACTATAAATACATTTAGTACAAATACGTTTAGTATAAATACGAAGATTAAGATAATAAACATATTATGCATAACTAATAAATTTTAAGAATAAACATTAGTATGCATGAAATAAATAATGATTAATTGAATAAGTAATCATAAATGTTAGATAACATAAATATAAATGTTAGTGAAGTTAATAAGAGTTAGATTACAGAAATATAATTCAGGCGGTATAACCGACCATATATAACTTAAATAACATAAATATAAATGTTAGTGAAGTTAATAAAAGTTAGATTACATAAATATAATTCAGGCGGTATAACCGACCATATATAACTTAATAACATAAATATAAATGTTAGTAAAGTTAATAAAAGTTAGATTACATAAATATAATTCAGGCGGTATAACCGACCATTTATAACTTAAATAACATAAATATAAATGTTAGTGAAGTTAATAAAAGTTATATTACAGAAATATAATTTTACTTATGATGATAATAATATTTACCTTACTAATAAATAATAGAAGATATCGTTAAAGAATTTCTTACCTTGATTAGTGACTTGTGCTTGCTTAGATAAACCTTGATTATACGGAGCACTTCTTGCTGATAACGTGTTATAATTCAGTAGGCTTATAACTACCTTTAGTGGTTTGATTCTTATGTTATAATTCAGTAGGCTTATAACTACCTTTAGTGGTTTGATTCTTGATTAAGAATACTAATAATGAAGTGTATGAACAAATATGATAATGGAGAGAAAGAAAGAAACACTTTGTAAGTGTGAGAAATGGTGCAAGTTTAATCCTTGCATTCATGAGTATTTATAGCCTAAAATCTCAATATAAAAATACATACTTTATGTACCAAAATTGACTATATGTATACACCAAAATTGACTATCCATATCTATATTATTATTATTATTATTATTATTATTATTATTATTATTATTATTATTATTATTATTATTATTATTATTATTATTATTATTATTATTATTATTATTATTATTATTATTATAAACTTAAAAGTATTAAAACTTACAAAAAATTAGTGGGAAGCCTAGAGACAATCTGGGCCCCCACACCTCTAGCAATAGCAAAACCTATCCTAGTAAAAATATGAGCAGCAGCACCGGCACCAATATCTTGCACCAATATTATTATTATTATTATTATTATTATTATTATTATTATTATTATTATTATTATTATTATTATTATTATTATTATTATTATTATAATAAACTTAAAAGTTTTAAAACTTACAAAAAATTAGTGGGAAGCCTAGAGACAATCTGGGCCCCCACACCTCTAGCAATAGCAAAACCTATCCTAGTAAAAATATGAGCAGCAGCACTGGCACCAATATCTTGCGCCATCGAACTCTTCTGAACCCGCTTTAGCAAAGAAACAGCCTCCTTCTCTAATTCCCCAAGGGAAGAAAATGAGAAAGGAATGAAACCATAACCAAACACCAGACAACTAGATTCGTACTTGACTTGCTTCTGACGAGCCGCATCAATCCCAGCACGTCCAGGGACAAAGTCAGAAAGCCCAGACTGTGTCAAAGGAGAAGACCCTGTCAAGTCAACACAAACATCGCGACCACAATCCCAGGAATAAAGTAACACATCTGCAGGTCTGAGGGCCCTGTCGTTCCCTCCAGACAACCCAATGTCAACCTCCTTTCTCTCTGAAATCCCAGATCGATAACAAACATCAACAAGGGAATCCCGGACAATATTATGTCGATGCTTAATACCCACCATACCAGCACAAGACACCACGTGATCCCCGAAAATATCCCCAGTAAAAACCCTTGAACAGGCAGAGCATGCCGTCGAGATAGAGAACAATGGAACACCTAACCGGTAGCACAACACACATCGGTAAGTCTTTGCGTTCATCGTCTGACCCAACCCCAAAATAGGGACTGCCCTTAGCCAAGCAGAGGTGTGATCACTCTGCTGTGATTTCCATAAGGCCGATTGTCGGAGAGATAACGAAAAAGTGGATTCTGCAGAAGCGGTAACCTTTGTGAAATAAACATCTGCCAATTTCTTCATGAGTATTGGGGCAGCGACCTCACTCGGATTACCTAAAATATCAAACCCAACCGTTTTATTAAACAGACCCAATGCATCTTCAAAAGCACGACCAAGACCAACAATACTCGCATGACGTAGGAGCTTGGTCTGCAATCCAGCAGACTGTAATCGAGAAGCCAGAAAAGCATAATGACGAACATCTCCTGCAGAATAAACACCAAGCCCTCCAAATGCAAATGGCAAGGTGGCAAGCCGCCACTGCCAATCACCAAACCCAGGCCCTGAAGCAGTAACAATACGCTCCAAGGAAGATCGAAGGGCTCCATCGAAAGCGCGTTGAGCCGCCTCAAATATACTAGGAGGACAAGTACGCAAGGAAAAGTAGAGTTTAGAAACTCCCGTACATGCCCTAAGCAACAACAACTCACACTGAGGATCATCAAGCTTAGCAACCTTATCCATAAGCGCAATGGACTTGGTCACCCTTTGCATCACCAGTTCACTACTAAAACCAGGATCGGAACTTGCGGGGGCCCCAAGCAACTTAACACCATTTAAAGGCCGAGCAATATTAGGAGGAAAGACACCTACTTGCCTGCTGCGAGGGTCCTCCGTAGGCCAGAAAATTTCTGTTTTTTCAACGTTGAGATGCAGCCCAAAACGTGGCCCATCCTCCATAATCAAATGCAAAACCTTCCCCACCACCAAAGTGTCCCCAATAATAGTACCATCATCCAAATACCACGCCTGAAGACAAACCTCAAAATTATCTCTAATTTTAGAAACCAAGGGTTGTAGGACCAAAGCAAAAAGTAGCGGACCAAGGGGATCACCCTGTTGCACCCCCCTGAGAAGACCATAATGTGTGGTTCCCATAATACAATCTGGCTGGATTAGAGTAGCAAAATTCAACCCACCGAAAAATGCTCGGACAAAGGCGGCGAACTTCACGTAACATGACCGTACGATCAACTAGATTGAAGGCATTTTGAAAATCAACTAATAACATAGAGAGGCCAACATCAGAGCCACGATCCTCAATCAGCCGATTCACAGCATGAAGAATAGCCTCACCACCTGAAGAAACACCAACACCAAACTGAAGACCATCGAAGTAACTTCCCAAAGACTGGCCAACCATAGCCGCGCCAACCTTCGAAACAAGACGTCGCCAAACAGTACCCACAGCTATAGGACGAAGACCACCGCCGGGCTTGACAAGCGGTGTGAGGGGAGCACTAGCAATATACTCTCCTAATTTCATAGGGCACCTTTCAGCTAGAAAGAGATTAACGACTCCGGTAATAGAGCCAACCAACTCATCCGAGACTGCCACAGCAGCACCACTCAAGCAATCCATAAGGTGTTGTGCACGTAAACCATCCCTACCACATGAAGTGCCCCGAGGAAAACTTTTAATCTGGCCCAAAACAACAGCAGAAGTCGTAACGAGGTGAAGGTGATCAACCATCATATCAGGCAAGGATGGAGCGATAGAAGAAGGGTGCTTAGACAGCAAGTCCGCCAGTGTGGCGTCATTATAAGGAGCAACGCCTGATGAAGAAAGAACACGAGCTGCAGCGGTGTAATGGCCATCACAAATCTTCCTACGACACTGCTTAATATTACGCTCTTCCAAATCAAGGACCTCATCATCAACCACTGACAACATAGGAGAATCCTCTGCCAAATACTCCCTCACAAGCTGTAAACTCCCACCCGCTGTCCCCCAAGAGCAAATAGCACGGGAAATATTCTCTTCCTGATGCTGACGCTTTATCGAAGACCTAGACTCACGACTACTCCGTGGCCGAAAGGTTTTAAGGGTACAAAGGGGTAACACCAACAAAGAGACCCAACTAGAAATGTCATCAGGCTTAGAGATCACCTTATCAAGAGCACCTTTCAAAACCCGAGAAAACCCCAAACGACACTTAGGAGGGATAGACTTAACCGTGCGAAACCCCTTAGAGAACAACTGATCCAGGAGAGCCACGTCAAAACCATCGTTATGATCACGCACCGAACCATCCTCAATACAAAGTCGAGCAGGAGAAGGGGGAGCTAGTGGCTTGGAAAAATTATGAAGCACAAAACGAACAACACCATTTCCCTCATCGGAGGGCGGCACATCCGGGCCCCTACCATGACGGCACTTAGCACGTACCGTGTGTGTTTTGTAGCAAACACCACATAACCAAATCCCCATACGCCTAAAAGTAACATCAGCCTCAGTATAAACACCCAAATTAGAAGTAAGAGAATGTCGAGTGATATCCCGCGCATCGATACCACAATGACGATCACTAAGATGCTTGATAAGAGAACTTCTAACAAGCCCATTTCCACTCCCATTTTGACAGCCACTAAGACCCACAAAGGGACAATGAAACTTCACTGTGGCATGCGACATAACTGCACACAACCTTTAGTTGTAGTGCATAGCTAAAATGACAGAGACAAAATCCCCATACACCAATAAAATTATAACCATGAAGCCAAGAAAAAACTCATAGGGGACTTTTAACAAACACCTTGTGGGCACAAATTCAATTGAGTGATGATACAGGGGACCTTGAGTTTTACACCAGGTCAGTACGAATTACAAGGAAATAATGGAACCTTAAGTCAATGCTATGAATCGAAAATTAATCCACCTTATTATTATTATTATTATTATTATTATTATTATTATTATTATTATAACAGTTTGGATCCTTTTTAGTTGTTATACTTGTTTTGTTATGTTCTCCATTTTTGGTGAATATTTTCTAAACATCTTAACAAACTTTGATGATATCAAATGATTAGGTTCCCACTTTTCACTTTTACCAAAGTGGTTTCTATGCAATCATTCGAGTATATCACTTTGTTTGTGTTTTCACTTCATGTCATTAGCTAATCCCATTTAAAAAGGTACCAAAAGCATCATATGAAAATTATACGGAGTATTAGTGATAAAACACATATCCGAATTAATGGTTTAGTTGTTCCGTAATTGATTAAGAAGCACAACTGGCCCAACTGGCAAAATTCTTGAATTCCGGACCACCCAAATTACCATTGGCCCATTAACCTTTTGGACCGGATATGCTATGGAGAACTTCGTTTCTCTATTTACCTCCCTCAGCCGATGTTGGATACACAAAGATCTTCACAATATTAATTTGCTACTGGTTGCTGCTTTTGCCTCTTTATTTGTAAGTCAACATTTTCATACTTTAAAAACACATAAGCGCACTATACGTGAGCTCGAGTTGTAACTAAATATAGTCAATGCCCAATCCAAGGTAAAAACTTTGATCTTTTGCTATGTTTAAGAGGTTTATTATCTCAAATATAAGAGCAAATGCCGTGGAACTCTGTTTGGGCTTTTACTTGATAATATGATATTTGAACCTCTCATTTGGGCTTAAACCTAATAAATCTTTTTATTTTTTTTTATTTTTTTTTTTTGGCAAAAAACTAAAACTTTTTCAAAAATCTGGTTTTAGCCAGTTATGTAACTCAAAAATATGCCGGTTAACCGGTTTGGTTGTATTACCTGACGGTTTTTCTTTAAAACAAAAACCGGTTTTCGGTTGTTGGCCCGGTTTTTTTAAAAATCTGCTTGGGTCTTGCACCTCTACATGGAGTTATGAACTATATCAAACCAGTTTTCGTATGATACGAAACAATTGTTGCATACAGCATTTTCATGTAGATTTTTGATTTTTGATGGTACAATAATAATGAATGAATCTAACTTATAGTTGTTGCATACAGTGGCGGATCCAGGAAAATTTTTCACCGGGGGCGGATTTTTTTCTAAAATGTAGCGAATTTTTTTTGACAAAATATAGAGGTTTTGGGGCAAAATATAGAGTTTTTTGAGTAAAATTTGGAGGTTTTTGGGCAAAATACGAAGGTTTTAGGGCAAAATATGGAGGTTTTGAGGCAAAATATGGAGGTTTTGGGGCAAAAAAAAAAAATTTCCACCGGGGGCAAAATCGAAAAACTGAAAAAATTTGCACTAAAATTTCGAAATCCACCGGGGGCGGCCGCCCCCCTCCTTAACCCTTTGGATCCGCCTCTGGTTGCATATAAATCATGTTTGCATATGGAACTAAAATTTTCATAGAAGTGGATCATAATATACAACAATAAAAGATAAAATGATCTTATAAGATAATAATCATATGTTTTATTTTGTTTTAAAAATCTTCTTGGTAAACACCATGTTAGTCTTCTTTTTTTGATCAATAATTGAACTAAAAATAAAATGTGTGACATGTAACCCTTTTATTGCGTACAGATAAACATGTAGTCATTTTAATGTCAAATCCATTACGGAGTAGATTTTTTATGTCCATGTTATGGAGTGGCGATTCCAAAATAAAATTCAATGGAAAAAAAAAAATTTCAAAGCTAATCATATTTGAAAGATATTTTAGTCGTAGTTTATTTTCAAAAAAACACATATATGAGGTTCTTGATATGCTTAAAACACACCTAATCTTATTGTAATATGATTACGAATTCGTATACTGAGAGCGAGTGATTAAGATTTTAAGACTAATAATTATTCTGAATATTTAAGTAGTAAAAATGGGGGTTTTGATTTAAAACTAATTAAAGCAAAGTAAACAAATATGAATTCAATGAAATTAAGTGGTATTCAATTAGATTCAATTCTCTAGGATTTGGATTGCTTTTATTAATAACGATGTAATTAAATCCTTAGTGTAACTGTCGTTAACCTAGTTCATTAATCAAATAATTAACTAGTAAGATAAGCTGGCGTCCCTCATTTGGATACTAATTATATCATGAAAGTGTCAGTTTTTCACGCTGGTTTTTCTCACGCTTCTGAAGGACACAATCAATCAATTTATAACTACTCAAGATGGTGATTCAGTTGAAGGATAAATCGGTGTCCCTCTTTAGGCTTCACAAATACCTGCTCAATTGATGGGTTAATTACTAAGTCTAATCACACGGGTGTCCCGCATGCAATTCAACCAGTCTAATTATCTTTCAATAACCTAGACAAGTTAATTAATATAGTAACTCTTGTTACATTAATTAACAGACTTATAATTAATGGGATCAATTAATGGGAGTAATTCAGAATCATGGATCAAGAGTAGTTAATTATATAAATATAAAGATTAACAGTTCATTATCTAGGTTCAATCATCTAAGTGAATACAGGGAATTTAATTACTCATATTTAGACTTCAACAACTAAACAAATCAATTAAGTACAAATTATATTAATCATAATAGAAATAATTAAATAAATGTACCGAATACGTGTAGTTGAAACGAAATCCAAATATATGAATAATAAAACCCACGAACTAAAAAGTTGATTTCTCCAAATCGTAGGCCACCTCCAACAGCAGAAAGAAAAAAAAGAAAAAAGAAAAAGTAAACCTAAAACTAAAACTAAAACTATTATTCAGTAGACTTATAACTACCTTTAGTGACGTGTTATAATTCAGTAGGCTTATAACTACCTTTAGTGATGTGGTTTTTGACTGTGGACTATTGATAATTATTAGAAGATATATATATATATATATATATATATATATATATATATATATATATATATATATATATATATATATATATATATATATAGAGAGAGAGAGAGAGAGAGAGAGAGTATATATATATATATATATATATATATATATATCAATCAAGCAAGTTACATGAAAGGACCCGTCCTAATCCACCTGGACGAAGTCATCAACATTTGGTCCCATTGCGATGATCGGCTCCAAGTAATGTCCTTATATTGAGCAAATGCACAGCGGAAGACTTAATTCGTACCTGAGAATAAACATGTTTTAAAGTGTCAACTAAAAGGTTGGTGAGTTCACAGGTTTATCATAACAATCATTTCAATATGTTAATAGACCACAAGATTTCATAATCATAAACGTAATACACTCGCAAGTGTATGTAAAGCATTCTAAGTGGTTGAGCACTTGATAACCATACTTAACATTTAATCAACGTCGCATATTCCCTTTATTATGAAATCTCACTACACCGTACCAAGTGTAGTCACCAAAACGAAGTACTGTGCAATCGTTGAATACTGGTCGTCCAGTCCGGTTGAGGTTGTCAGGCCCGATAGATCTATTAACAGGATTCGCGTTTACAATACCCATGTAAATAGTAGTTACCAAGCTACAGGGAAATATGCCAGTGGTACAACTCAACGTAGAATATATTTTTAAGTACTTGTGTCTATTTTGTAAACATTTATAAAAGCAGCGCATGTATTCTCAGCCCAAAAATATATATTGCAAAAGCAATTAAAAAGGGAGCAAATGAAACTCACTTTTGCCTTGAAGGTATTTAATTCGACTTGGTCTCCGATATATATCACGAACCTAACCATATATATAATATATCAACATATTTTCTTTTTAAGTAATCGTTACATATATATATATACTTTTAATACTTTTTAATATTTTCTTAGTCCGTAGTTAGCAGTCCGATGTTAGTGGTCCACAATTAGTTGCTTAAATAAAATAAATAAAGACCCCATCATATTCGTATTGATCAGAATTAATCTCGACCCATGGTACCATGTTGTCAAATGACGTGTTGCGTACATAAAGTACCGTGTTGTCAAATGACGTGTTGCGTACAATCATGAGGTCTTATGATTAATCTTCTCGTGTTGTTTACGGGTGGTCCTGAAATATATAAAATCAAATCATAAGTAATTATATATAAAATATCATATTAATTAGAAAAGATATGATTAATTTACTTTTTCTCCAAATATTTTCGTAGCTAAACTAGCTTCGGATACCCAATCTTGTTTTAGTCGTAGTTTCTTCATTATAACTCCGTTTTTGTTGGTTCAACTTGCCACTTCCTTGGATCGAGTCAAATTTTAAGAATATGAACTGAAAATACCTTAGTTTGTATTTGAAATCATAGGTTATAGGTCAAACTTTGGTGAAACTTATGAAAGTGATCATTTTCCATCATAAAAACAACATTTAATGATCATTTTTCTAAAAATACTTACACTTTGAGTTAAATCATGAAATTTTTATGTGTTAACATATTCATAAGAAATATCATTTTTCCAGAACATGAACTTCCAATTCAAAGTTCAAGGTGGTTTTTGATTATCCAACCCAAAACAGCCTCCGGTTGCACTCCGACGACGTAGATTCAGTTTTTAAGATGTTCTTTGTAAAACCAAGTTATATCTTGTTAGGTTAGCATATCATTATGATATATTACAGGTCTTGAAGTGTTTTAAAAGTCAAGTTTGAAGGATCTATTTAGTTTGCGAACAAGTTTGAAATCATTCAAACTATGTTCTTGTTGTTAAAATTTTATACCACAAAATAAGATAGCTATATGAATATGAATTGAATAAGATTATGAACAAGGTTACTACCTTAAGTTACTTGGACAAAGTTACTGCAAAAGATAAGAAATAATCTTGGAATCAAAGAGTGGTGGAGTTAGATCAAAAGGTTGGAAGTAAACTTCTTCAAATGGGTGGTTATTTTGATATGTTCTTGAAAGAGTTTTCTTATGGTGTTTAAGGCTTGTAATTGAAGCTAAATGATGGGGAAAATGCTTGGAGATGATCAAGTATGAGTTTAGCAGTATTTTGAGAGAGAAATGAGGGTGTAGGTATGAGAAAATGGAGTGAAGAAATGGTGTTCATTTATAAAAACGTTTTTAGTTTATAAAGAAAGAAAAGGATTCCTAATTTTGTTTTCTTACTAATAATTCATACTACTTGACAAATCCTAGTTACCTCATATCTAGGGCAGTAATAATGTTGATTAGGATGTTGATTTGATGTGTATATACCAATAGTAAATACATATAGAAGCTGGGTATGATACGGGTACATATACCCTAGATATACATATAGAAATCTTGAGGAAACGGAACGAGAATTCAAATATAGCTATCTTTTGTGAATATACTTATATTGTTTTATGTATTTAAGTCCTTAAAAAGTGATTAAAATACATTATATATACGATACATGTATAAGCATTATAGATTATAAGTATATATATCAAAGAATGTTACGTATAGTTATCGTTTTGAAAACTTAAGTTAGTAGTTTCAAAATATACTTATAACTCATTGTCATTAGTACACAATGAGATGTTAAACCATACTTAGATCATGTTAAATATATATAAATACATATATATACACAAACGTATAATTATCGTATGTTATATAGTTCGTGATATCATCGGTCATATTGGACGGTCAAGCGTTGTGTAAAACTCTTTTCAAAAACACAAGTCTCAACAATTTGGATTGCTTATCATGTTAGTATAGTTTAATTTATGTAAATATTAATCTTATAAGTATAATTTGGTCGGAAAATTCCGGGTCATTACATTACATGATTACACTTGATGGGGTATTTATAATACATGATTTACTGTGCATTATTTGACTTATAAATAGGAGTAGCTGTCATCCATATTTACTTTATCACAACACTCCCCCTTGGATGACAATTTTATTAAGGAGCAACTAGTACTGCCTCGTTGAAAACCTTGCTAAAGAAAACCCATTGGAAAAAAACTTTAGCTAAGGGAAAAAGAGTGCAACATAGAGTTGACTCCCCCTCAAGTAGACATTGTTGATCTTTTACATCTTTTGAACATGCTTTATGCCAATATTGTGAACATGCGTTCTGAAAATAGCAGTTAGAAGTGCTTTAGTGAAACGATCGGCAGAGTTTTTGCTGGATTGAACATATCTCATTTCAATCTGGTTGTCTTTGATGAGATTTTGAGTATATGAGAAGAATCTAGGAGGTATGTGTTTTGTTCGGTCACTTTTGATATACCCTTCTTTCATCTGTGCTATGCAAGCTGCATTATCTTCATAGATAGTTGTTGGACTTTTATCACGTTCTAGTCCACAAGAATCCGTAATGAGTTGTGTCATTGATCTCAACCAAAACATTCCCGAGTAGCTTCATGTAATGCAATCACTTCGGCATGATTTGATGATGTTGCAACAAGTGTTTGTTTTTGAGAACGCCATGATATTGCGATACCTCCATTTAGGAACACATATCCATTTTGAGATTTATGTAAGACCCAAATATTTATTGTACATAATGTATTTATGGTATACGATGCGTGTATTGTGACGATCGCTCCAAATCCATATGGACGAACACGTCATTCATCGATTTCATTGCGAGGTATTTGACCTCTATATGATAAGTTTTGTAAATATTGCATTCTTTTGAAAAGGCACACCATAAATGAATATTTAAATCAAAGGTTTTCGACATCTGATGATTTCTACTTATAGACAATCACCGTAATATAATAGTTTACAATAGTACTTCCGTTGACAATGCAGTCAAAATAAGATACATGGTGATGATTTGGTGAATGCAACGTTTCCTTGAAAAATATGCCATGTAAGACTCCATGCACATAGCTTGTCTAACATATAAGCAAACAGCGGAAGACTTCTAGGGAACCTGAGAATAAACATGCTAACAAGTGTCAACACAAAGGTTGGTGAGTTCAAAGATTTAATGTTTTGCATAATCTGTACATAAAGGTGGATCACAAGATTTCAGTTGTTTCATCCAGAAACGTTTATCAAAATATTCTACAAGATTGAGCACCCTGGTAACTAAGCTTTAACGTTATAATAAGTACCCATGTTTTAACATACATGCAGCCAACATGTACAATACACGTAAACCAATGTGTACTAAACTCAAATAGCATACGTCTGTTTAATAGTTCAGGCTAGGGTTTCTAAACCTGGAACAGACGGGGATGTCAAGCCCTATGGATCCATATACAACTATTCACGCCCACCAGTTCTTATAACTGGCAGCTACTAGTTACCAAAGCTAAGGGATTTTTGGTTCAAACTCGGTGTAGAATTTAGTATGTACTTGTATCCATTGCGTTTAAAATAAAGTGCATGTATTCTCAGCCTAAAAATATAGATTGCAAAAGCAATTAAAAAGAGAGCAAATGAAACTCACCTTAGCAGCACAAAAAGTCGTTCACCGAAATGTGACTGAAACTTGGAATACCAAATAACCGTAGATCTCAACCTAGAGAACATATGTTGGTCAATAATTGTCTATCAAGCTAGGTCAGGTCATAGTGTATCACAATCCTAATGCTCGAGATCGACATACAAAAGTTATCAAAAGTCATTTCAAAAAGTCAATCTGACTCAATACAATAGTTGAATGATCATGGCAATCGAAACATTTTAACATTTCACATAGTTTCCTAATTTTTGTAAAATTAAACTACAGTTTTTATATGGCTTTAAAATATGATAAAACAATCAATTTTGACAATTGTTCAACAAAACGAGACGTGCCTTATATAAGAATTCATTTACTCCGCTGGTAATATTTAAAAATTCAATTTATCAATCTTATAAACAAGTTGTTTAAATATTAATTGCAGATTCAAAAGCAATTTCAATTAACGTCAATCATAATTCAGTTGATCATATCTTTTAATTCGTTCATTGAAATCATACGATATCTAAATGAAAAGTTATTGATTTTTCGCCAGCTTTCCAAAAACATGCATATCGTATACCTTTTTTTTTTTTTTAGTAATATATGTATTTAATTCGTGATTCATCATAAACTGTTTAACGACAAAATTTAGCATACTAGCATGCATAAACATATATACTCGAGCACTAGACATGTATACACTATTAATATATAAAAGATAAGATATGAATGCTCACGTATCAATATTGTGATTCAATATTACAGGAAAGTACGTAGACGCAACGGAGATGATAAACACTAGGTTAGACTTGCGAATAATACCCATAATCTTCATAGCTATAACTCATAGTTTCCTTAGCTTAAACCCGTTTGAAAACTTGTTTTGAAAGTGACATGCTCATGACCTCGTCGCAGTATTTTATGTATAATACTAATTAATAATACTCCGGACTATAAGATTAATAATAATATTAATCTTAATAATAATAATAATAATAATAATAATAATAATAATAATAATAATAATAATAATAATAATAATAATAATAATAATAATAATTATATAAATATAATTATATAGAGAGAGAGAGCAGAGATATTGAAAGAGTGTAAAACATTCGGCAAAAACTGGAGCATTTATAGGACTTTTGCTGAATCCATGTGCCATGCGATCGCATGGCTTGGTAGAGGGATTCTCATGCGATCGCATGGGGTCCTTTTCCAGCTCACATGATTTTTGTTATTTTTCTCGTAGACATAATATTAAATTTATATAATATATATAATTTAAATTAATTAATTATATATTATATTATATTCTCGTGCCTAGTTAACTTGTAATCTTGGTTTCGATGTCTTGTACGTTTACGTTCGACTTATGTCCCGCTTCCGGTTTCTCGAATGCATTTTTGTACGCTTAGAAAACTAGTACTTTTCGTTACGCGACGTGTACCTTTATCAAAAATTAAACTTAATCATTGATAAACTATGTCACTCGAAGTGTAGCTTTAATCAATTAAGTGTTTTGGTTATTTGCTTCTATAAATCATTGTCTCGTAGTATATACATATACATATATACATTTTCATTTTGAAATAGTTTTTACTGTAGCAAAGTTACTGTAGCAAATAGTGATTTTCGAAAACAGTGTAGCTTTTCGGGTACTGTAGCAATTCGAAAATACTGTAGCAAATTAGTGTTTTACTGGTTCATCTTAAACGTTTTTGTTAACTTATCTAAATATCAATCGAATCAATAATCGAATGTTACTATCGTTTACTAAATAACTTGAAATCATATATATACATATACATATACATATATATATATATATATATATATATATATATATATATATATATATATATATATATATATATATGCACATTAAGTTATATATATATATATATATATATATATATATATATTGTTCGTGAATCTTCGAGAACAGTCAAAGAATAATTGATTACATGAATATAGTTCCAAAACTTGAGACTCAACATTACAGACTTTGCTTATCGTGTTGAAAACATTAAATTATTTAAAGATAAAGTTTAAATTTGGTCAGAATTTCTGGGTCGTCACATGTATGAAGTGTACGAAGCATGTACGTGTTGCTTGCTCGAACGTCGAACAAAACTGGACGTTGTTTGAGGCACAAGGTGTGTACGTACCTTTTTGATAATGCTAAAAACGAACATATATTTCATAGCATTATTCCTCAAGAAAGACAAGCTTTTAGTTGCAATTGTTCTATTTACAAGTGATATTCGTTTAAATAATAAAAGGTGAAGACAAAAGACAGATTCGACGAATTGAAGACGCAAACGACCAAAAAGCTCAAAAGTACAAAAGACAATCAAAGAGGTTCCAATTATTGATAAGAAACGTCTCGAAATTACAAGAGTACAAGATTCAAAACGCAAAATAAAAAATATTAAATTGTACGCGAGGACGTTCGAAAATCCGGAACCGGGACCAGAGTCAACTCTTAACGCTCGACGCAACGGACTAAAAATTACAAGTTAACTATGTATATAAATATAATATAATATATAATTAATTATATTAATTATATATATATTATATTTATATATAAAAAACCGTCGGCAGAGAAAGACTCCAAGATGTGAGCTGGAATTTCAAACTCCGCGACTCGCGGAGTTTGAAGGCCAAAATGGCCGCGAGTCGCGGAGACCCAAAAATCACAAATCCCTATAAAGCAAACCGAATTCTGATCAAAATTTCATATTCTATTTTCTCTCTTCTCTCATATATACGATATATATATATATATATATATATATATATATATATATATATATAATTTATATTTTAATTTTAATTTTAATTATAATTCTAATAATAAGGGTATGTTAGCGAATGTTGTAAGGGTGTAAGTCGAAATTCTGTCCGTGTAACGCTACGCTATTTTTAATCATTGTAAGTTATGTTCAACCTTTTTATATTAATGTCTCGTAGCTAAGTTATTATTATGCTTATTTAAAACGAAGTAATCATGATGTTGGGCTAATTACTAAAATTGGGTAATTGGGCTTTGTACCATAATTGGGGTTTGGACAAAAGAACGACACTTGTGGAAATTAGACTATGGGCTATTAATGGGCTTTATATTTGTTTAACTAAATGAAAGTTTGTTAATGTTAATATAAAGATTTACAATTGGGCGTCCCTATAAATTACCATATACACTCAATCGGACACGATGTGCGGGGTATTTATATGTACGAATAATCGTTCATTTAACCGGACACGGGAATGGATTAATAGCCACTAGAATAATTAAAACAGGGGTGAAATTACATTCAAGGGTAATTGGTGTAATTGTTAACAAAGTAGTAAAACCTTGGTTTACACGCAGTCGATAACCTGGTGTATTCATTAAACAAAGTATTAAAACCTTGTTACAATTCGAATCCCCAATTAGTTGGAATATTTAACTTCGGGTATAATAATAATTTGACGAGGACACTCGCACTTTATATTTATGACTGATGGACTGTTATGGACAAAAACCAGACGGACATATTAAATAATCCAGGACAAAGGACAATTAACCCATGGGCATAAAACTAAAATCAACACGTCAAACATCATGATTACGGAAGTTTAAATAAGCATAATTCTTTTATTTAATATTTAATTTCCTTTATTTTATATTTAATTGCACTTCTAATTATCGCACTTTTATTTATTGTTATTTAATCGCACTTTTAATTATCGTACTTTTTAATTATCGCAATTTTATTTTATCGCACTTTTATTATTCGCAATTTCATTATCGTTATTTACTTTACGCTTTAATTTAAGTCTTGTATTTATTTTATATTTTACATTAGGTTTTAACTGCGACTAAAGTCTTAAAATCGACAAACCGGTCATTAAACGGTAAAAACCCCCCTTTATAATAATAATATTACTTATATATATATTTGTATTTTTAATAAAAGTAAACTAATATAGCGTTGAGCTTTGTTTAAAGATTTCTCTGTGGAACGAACCGGACTTACTAAAAACTACACTACTGTACGATTAGGTACACTGCCTATAAGTGTTGTAGCAAGGTTTAAGTATATCCATTCTATAAATAAATAAATATCTTGTGTAAAATTGTATCGTATTTAATAGTATTTCCTGCTAAAATTAATAACTATTTTATATACACCTCGCATAACATCAAGTATTTTTGGCGCCGCTGCCGGGGAATCTATCTTAAAAGCCGGAAGCGCAACGCTAATATAAAAAAAAAAAAGATTTTTAGTTAACTTTTATTAAAAATTCGTTTTTATAAAAATATGTTTTAATTATTCAAAAATATAAAAAGAAAAACAAAAATTTATATATTTTTAAGAGTTTGTTAAAAGTTTTATAAGTTTCTTTATCTTTATTTTAGTTTATAATAATATAAATTTTATTAAATATCTTTTATATATAGAAAAAAAAAACAGAAAACAGAAAATAAAAAAAAAATATATATAAAAACGCGTAAAATTTCAAACCTGTCAGCTGAATTCCGGAAGCCCGCGACTCGCGGGGTTTGATGCTTTAATTGCCGCGACTCGCGGAGCCTTTCTGACAGGCGACAAAAAACCCTAAACCAGCATTAATTACGGGTTTTAATTAATTATTATGATTATTTAAACCTAATTATTATTATTATTATTATTAGTTTTATTTTAAGATTTACTTTTTATTTAATTTATTTTATTTAGTATTAATTAGTTTAATTAATTTGTAAAATTAGTAGTTTTATTAAATAAATAATATAAAAATAATATTTTTATAAAAATTGTACTTTTTACAACTTTTTATATATTTTTATATTTTGTCTCTTTTTAATCGTTGTAGCGTAATATTTGTATTTTTTAGCTCATATTTAATTTTAAACTTAGTTTTTGCCATAGTCATTTTTACTCCTAGATTTTTAGGATTTGCCGTAGAATTCCTTAAGTGCTTTTTCTTTAGACTAAGATTTAGGTACTTTAGAATTTTGCGACGCCTTTTTAAGTTTTAGTTTCTTTTTAAGTTATTTCCATTTGGGATTTAGTTTCTCCTGTAAGCTTTAATATTTTTAGACCTTTTACTATGTACCAATTATCATTCCAATTAGTAATCTCAATTTGCGATTATAATTTTAAGTTAGTTGTAGTAATAAGGTTAGGTTAGTTAAGTATTTTTAAGTTTTTATAAGTTTCTTTTATTTTTCCGTCACCTTTTATTTTTCAACCATTTTTTCTTTTTCGACTTTTTGCGACGAACTCTTTTTCTCTCTTATTTCTCGCTATTCTAGTTTTTAGGACTTAGAATTTTTTCTACTTCTTATCTAAATTTCTTAAAATTACGAAAATTTATTTTGAGTGGTTAAATTGATAGACATCAAAATTTTCTGGTTCGTAGTAATAGTTGGATTTGTATGTGGACCGGGTTATTGGAGCCAAACAGTCCTCAATTATATTGAGACCAAACGAATCCTGCCCCTCTGCTGCATCTTTTGGCTATTCGAAACGTGGGCAAAATCAGAAAAGTCTATTAATTGGATAACTTATTATAATTTTTCTTTCCTTTTTAAAACTAATAGGATATTCAGTGAATGCACCGAGCAAGACGTTCATCACCTTTTGTACGTTCACCACCTGTAACTAGATCAAGACATTTAGCAAATATAACCGCCGTTGATTTTTCTTTAGAATCGTCATCCAGTCGACCAAGTACTTCAGTTCAAATTTCCGATAATCCATTTTTTGAACCCAACCTCACAATTGAGAATCCAGAGAATATTCAGGAACGGTTCGTAGATCCTGAACCACTAAACTTTCCTCCGAAGCCACCAATCAATCAAACAGAGATTGTTAAGGAACGAACCATTAAATCAGAATCATCTAGTGATACCGATTCAACAAATTCAATTATGGAGAATCTGGAACCTTTAAGTATGGAAGACCGAATGAGAGCTAAACGCACTGGCCAAGGTCACGCAATTACTCATCCAGACATTAATGCGCCAGATTATGAAATCAAAGGACAAATTCTACACATGGTGACTAATCAATGCCAATTTAGTGGTGCACCGAAGGAAGATCCAAATGAACATCTACGTACCTTTAATAGGATCTGCACACTATTTAAAATCCGAGAAGTGGAGGATGAACAGATATATCTCATGTTATTTCCCTGGACTTTAAAGGGAGAAGCTAAAGATTGGTTGGAATCGTTACCTGAAGGGGCGATCGATACATGGGACGTTTTAGTTGACAAATTTCTTAAACAATTCTTTCCTGCATCTAAAGCCGTAAGACTTCAAGCAGAAATTGTTACGTTTACACAGAAACCAAATGAAACTCTATATGAGGCGTGGACAAGATATGGAAAGTTATTAAGAGGATGTCCGCAACATGGTTTAGACACCTGTCAAATAGTACAAATATTCTACCAAGGATGCGACATCACTACAAGAAAAGACATAGATATAGCAGCTGGTGGTTCTATTATGAAGAAAACCGAAACTGATGCTTTCAAAATTATTGATAACACTGCTTCCCACTCACATGAGTGGCACCAAGAAAAAGATATCATTAGATCATCTAAAACAGCTAGAGCCGATTCTAGCCATGACTTAGATTCCATTTCCGCAAAGATAGATGCTGTGGAGAGACGAATGGAAAAGATGACTAAAGATATTCACTCAATACGAATTAGTTGTGAGCAGTGTGGAGGACCACATTTGACAAAAGATTGTCTCAGTATTGAATTAACAATGGAACAAAGAGAGAATATTTCATACATAAACCAAAGGCCTGGAAATAATTATCAGAATAATTATCAACCGCCAAGACCGATTTACAATCAAAACCAGAATTATAACCGAAATATTCCATACAACAACCAACAAGGTCCTAGCAATCAACAAGTATCCAATAATACTTACAACCAGCAAAGACCGAATTTTCAAAACAAACCACCACAACAAACCGATGATAAAAAGCCGAATTTAGAAGATATGATGACGAAGCTAGTTGAAACTCAAACACAGTTTTTCACATCTCAAAAACAAACTAATGAACAAAATGCTCAAGCATTTAGAAATCAACAAGCTTCTATTCAAAATCTGGAACAAGAAGTAAGTAACCTAGCAAGGTTAATAGGTGAAAGAAAATCGGGAAGTCTACCTAGTGATACAAACGCTAACCCCCGGAATGAAACAGCTAAAGCTATTACCACAAGAAGTGGTACAACACTTAAACCACCTGAAATACCTGTAACTTCTGATGAAACTATTCCTACTCCACAAGAACCACAACCTGATCAAGATAAGGAAAAAGAACCGGTAGTTGAAAAGGTTAATGAAGATAACACAGTTAAGGCTAAACCTTATGTTAAACCATACCAACCACCACTTCCTTACCCGAGTAAAATGAGAAAAGAAAAACTTGAAGCCGAGCAATCCAAATTCTTGGATATGTTTAAACAGATAAATGTAAATCTTCCTTTCATTGATGTGATTTCAGGAATGCCAAGATATGCTAAATTCTTGAAAGATCTAATCTCAAATAGAAAGAAAATGGAAGAACTCTCGGCTGTTACTATGAATGCTAATTGTTCAGCAGTGCTGTTGAATAAGATACCAGAAAAACTATCTGATCCAGGAAGTTTCACAATTCCATGTTTTCTGGGTAGTCTTAGTTCAATAGAAGCATTGGCAGACTTAGGTGCTAGTATAAATCTAATGCCGTATTCACTATACGCTAAACTAGACCTTGGAGAATTAAAACCAACCAGAATAAGCATACAACTAGCCGATAGATCAATAAAATATCCTAGAGGGATAATGGAGAACATGCTAGTTAAAGTTGGTACTTTAGTATTTCCAGTAGATTTTGTTGTTTTGGACATGGAAGAAGATTCTCAAGTTCCTCTCATATTAGGAAGACCATTCTTAAACACGGCTAAAGCAATGATAGACGTGTTCGGTAAGAAACTGACCCTAAGTATAGAGGATGAGAGTGTTACCTTTTCAGTTGATAGAGCAATGCAACAATCACAATCTGCAGATGATACATGTTATTATATTCAAACTATAGATGCACATGCAGAATTATTAGAAGAATTTCCAGAATTACAAGGAACAGGAGAATGTTCTTTAGGAGAAGGTAATGAACCAATTGATGAAGCTGAAATGTTAGCTACACTTATAGCTAATGGATATGAACCAACAACAGAAGAAATTCAAATGCTAAAAGAAGAAGACAGATATCGATATAAATCATCGATAAAAGAACCTCCGAAATTAGAGTTAAAGCCACTTCCAAACCATTTGGAATACGCTTATTTACATGGTGAATCTGAATTACCTGTAATAATATCGTCTTCTCTTACTGAAAATGAGAAATCACAACTCATTTCTGTGTTGAAAGCTCATAAACCAGCCATTGCATGGAAGATTCATGATATTAAAGGAATAAGTCCTTCGTATTGCACACATAAAATCCTTATGGAAGAAGGTCATAAAACGTATGTGCAACGCCAACGAAGACTAAATCCTAATATGCAAGATGTAGTTAAGAAAGAGATTATTAAACTGCTAGATGCAGGTTTGATATATCCAATCTCTGATAGTCCATGGGTAAGCCCAGTTCAATGCGTACCTAAGAAGGGTGGCATGACTGTCATTACAAATGAGAAAAATGAGCTTATTCCTAGTAGGACTGTAACAGGATGGCGTGTATGTATTGATTATAGAAAATTAAATGACGCCACCAGAAAAGATCACTTTCCCTTACCTTTCATAGATCAAATGTTGGAAAGATTAGCCGGAAATAGTTACTATTGTTTTCTAGATGGATTTTCCGGATATTTTCAAATTCCAATAGCACCCGAAGATCAAGAGAAAACCACATTCACGTGCCCTTATGGTACTTTTGCTTACAAACGCATGCCATTTGGACTTTGTAACGCCCCTGCAACCTTTCAAAGGTGTATGATGGCGATTTTTCACGACATGATAGAAGAATGCATGGAAGTATTCATGGATGACTTTTCAGTCTTCGGTGATACATTTAAATCATGTCTAGTTAATCTAGAACGAATGCTAATTAGATGCGAACAATCAAATCTAGTACTTAATTGGGAGAAATGCCATTTCATGGTTAAAGAAGGCATCGTTCTTGGACATAAAATTTCAAAAGAAGGAATTGAAGTGGATAGAGCTAAAGTAGATGTAATTGCTAAACTTCCACATCCCACCAATGTTAGAGGAGTTAGGAGTTTTCTAGGGCATGCCGGTTTTTACCGACGTTTCATAAAAGATTTTTCTAAAATTGCCACTCCTATGAATAAACTCCTAGAAAAGGATGCTCCATTCATCTTTTCAGATGAGTGTATCAAATCTTTTAATATTCTTAAAGAGAAACTCACTAATGCGCCGATCATGATAACACCAAATTGGAATCTACCATTTGAACTAATGTGCGATGCAAGTGATTTTGCAATGGGAGCCGTTTTAGGACAAAGGATTGAAAAACGATTTCAACCTATATATTATGCTAGTAAGACGTTACAAGGAGCACAAACAAACTATACAACTACTGAAAAAGAACTCCTTGCTATTGTCTTTGCTTTTGACAAATTTCGATCATATCTCGTTCTAGCAAAAACGGTGGTCTATACCGACCATTCTGCTCTTAGATACCTATTTTCAAAACAAGATGCTAAACCAAGATTAATCCGTTGGATCTTACTCTTACAAGAGTTTGATATTGAAATCCGAGATAAAAGAGGAGCAGAAAATCTCGCCGCTGATCATCTTTCTCGTCTTGAAAATCCCGAATTAGAAGTTCTAAATGAATCAGCCATACAAGACAACTTTCCTGATGAATATCTATTGAAGAGTGATTATAAAGAAATCCCATGGTTTGCAGACTATGCAAACTACTTAGTTTGTGGATTCCTTGAAAAAGGATTATCGTACCAAAGACGAAAGAAATTCTTCAGTGATATAAAACACTATTTCTGGGAAGATCCACATCTGTTTAAAAGTTGTCCCGATGGAATAATACGCCGATGTGTATTTGGAGATGAAGCTAGTAAAATTTTAAACCATTGTCACACAGGACCAACAGGAGGGCATTATGGGCCTCAACTAACAGCAAGAAAAGTTTATGAAGCTGGATTCTATTGGCCTACAATTTACAAAGACGCACACCTTCTTTGCAAATCCTGTGATGCATGTCAAAGGGCCAGAAAAATAAGTCAACGTGATGAAATGCCACAAAATGTCATCCAAGTATGTGAAGTATTTGACATTTGGGGTATTGACTTTATGGGTCCATTTCCAAAATCTCATAATAATCTATATATACTCGTAGCCATTGATTATGTATCTAAATGGGCGGAAGCACAAGCTCTCCCAACTAACGATGCACGAGTTGTAGTCAACTTTTTAAAACGTCTTTTTGCAAGGTTTGGAACACCGAAAGCTTTAATAAGTGATCGGGGTACTCATTTCTGTAATAATCAACTTGAGAAAGTTCTTAAAAGATATGGAGTAACTCATAAAATCTCCACCGCATATCATCCACAAACAAGTGGACAAGTTGAAAATACCAACCGAGCTTTAAAACGTATTCTAGAGAAAACCGTAGGATCAAATCCGAAGGAATGGTCCATTAAATTGGAGGATGCACTCTGGGCTTTTAGAACAGCCTACAAAACTCCAATTGGAACCACACCTTTTAGACTTGTTTATGGAAAAGCATGTCATCTTCCAGTAGAAATTGAACACAAAGCATTTTGGGCTTTGAAGACATGTAATCTTGATTTACATGAAGCCGGATGTCTACGATTAAGTCAACTAAATGAATTAGAAGAATTAAGACATGAAGCATACGAAAATTCGTTAATCTATAAAGAAAGAACGAAGAAATGGCATGATAAAAGAATCAGAAGTTCAAAAGAATTTAAAGAAGGAGACAGAGTTCTTCTTTTCAATTCACGATTCAAGCTATTTCCTGGAAAATTGAAATCAAGATGGTCTGGACCATTCATAGTCAAAAGAGTTTTCCCATACGGAACGATAGAATTAATAAATTCAAATGGGATTGAATTTAAAGTTAATGGTCACAGAGTTAAAACATTACATACATGGTCCGATGGAAGTCGACAACGAAGTTAATCACAATTTCGACACCACAGCTAACTAAGTGTGGGGAGAATCAAGTCTTTAAAGGATAATATGTATTTCTGTTAGAGTTAGATTGTCTGTTTTTGTGTAGTTCTCGAAAATGGAACCCGAATGGTCTTTCCCTAGCAGACCCTAAAGAACTAGTCTTCTCCCCCCATTCTGAATTTTTATTTTTTTTTAGGTTTTTACGAAATGAAGACTGCCTGTGAACTAAACCATGGTCTAATGCTACACGCTTTGATCACTAAACGTAATAATGACATACTACCGAGTGAAATAGCATCAGTAATCAGAGAAAGAATGGACGGAGTTAGAAAAGAATCCAGATGCGAAGATAATAAGTTACAATTTGGTAAAGGAAAATCAAAATCCGCAGAGAAAAGAAGAGCACGACACCTAGAAAGATGTCACAAATGCGGAAAATGGTCACATGGAGGTAAATGTTCAAATAATCAAACCTATTCAAATACCGAATTTGTTACTTTATGCAGAGACGGACCGTTCATATGTTTAGAAGAAAAGACACTGAATGCTCGAGGTTACGCCTATGTAGCCATGGAAAACCAATTAAACCGACTATCTTATGAATGGGATAGATCATATAACTAAGAAATCTATTTCACAGGTATGTCTGTACAGTTTTTATTTTTATTTTTATTTTTAACCTTTTGATAATAAACGCTAATTTGTTCGCTAAAAAGTATTAAATTGATATTGAATAAAATTAGGTTTGGCGACCGAAATTATTGATATCATTCAAAAATTTATTACATCACTGCGAAATTTAACGTTTATTCTTAAGGTATAAATATCTTTAAACAATCAACCCAAAATATTTCAAAAATTCGTCATGAGTTAAATTAGGTCTTGGAACCGAAATTACTTTACCGAAAAGAGGGGCGCATATTTTTGATAATATTTTATTGATTAAAGTGGGATAAAAAGACAAAAAGATTGATGCTGTTTAACATGATTAGAAGCCTTAAACTTCAAATTTTGAATAATCTAGGGTTTGTGTTCTTGAGCAAATTTGGGGCTTTTTGATATAAACAGGTTATGGCCAATTTTTGTCATGAATTGTTGCTAAATTGAGTAGTGTAACATGTCTAGGTAGTTAAATGATCCAAACTTTGAGCCTAAACATGATTTTGAGAATTAAAGTGGACTTTTTCAAGTCTAAAATTCATGAACTTGATTTTTGAAAGATAATGCCATTTGAGACTTGTTTAATTGCTAGTAATGATTATTTTGACATGTTATTTGAGTTGAATGCTTATGAACTTGGTGAAAATTTTCGTATATGCTTATTTGAAAAAGTGTAGATTTGATAAAAATGTGAAAATAAGCTTAAGTTTGATATAAATTGATAATGTCATTGTAATTATTTTGATTGATGATTTTGCTGACACTAATGCATATTTGGATGCACAAAAATTGTGTTTGATGTGTTTTGCAGAATGAAAGGGGTGAATCTTCATCCCAAGCCCGCAATGCTCCTGCTGAGAATTTGGAACAACAGGAGGTGGATAACTACTACAAGCAGGATGTACCTCATCCAGTCATGACCTTTTCTGATATGCATTTGGAAGAGTTGCACCCGAACCTGAGATTTGACAGACTTTGGATAGATTATCCAAAATATCAACGGGGTTTGCATACTCTTCATTCTAAGGTTGTTGAGGTACCGAGGGTCATAGAATGGGGACCCTTAGAAGCTGTAGAATTGGCCGGGCCAATTAGGGAATTACTTGTACAGAGGTATGGTAATTCTTCTTTTAATGACTGGTTATGTTTATTCACCATACGTAGACCTGTATATAAAGTATGGTGTGAAGAATTGTTATGTAGTATAGAGTTGAATGATCGGGTAGCTAGTTTAACCGATCGTTCTTTTATTAGATTTTTGTTAGGCGGTTCGATGCGCCACATGTCTTTACTGGACATGGCTCAGGCTTTACGTATATATACGCCTGAGGAGTTAGCGTCTGCCGATTGTAGAGGATTGATACTAAACGGTAGAAAGATAGATGAGAATTTTGATACACACGGTGTGTGGAGTCAAATGACAAGCCATCACCGTTTCAAAGGGGGAAATTACTCTTATTTGGATATAGATAGAGCCGAATTAAGAGTGATACATAGGTTTTTAGCTAATTCGATTACACAAAGGGGTAAAAACAAAGAAAAAGTAAATGAACAGGATTTGTTTTACCATATGTGTATTCGAGACCCACAAAGCGCTGTAAGTATACCATATTGTGTGGGTTATTATTTATCAGCTATGGTTCGGGGGATGCGACCACATAGCATAATAGGAGGTGGAATTTTTATTACTTTGATTGGTGAATATCTCGGTGTGGATATAAGTCGGGGGGGATTATTAGTAGAAGAACCAGAACCCCGCGATACTATAGGTTTAAATGTATACCATGGTGCGAAAGTTTTGAAGAGGCGAAATAACGCCGCAGTACGATACCATGGTAGACATCCACAGGTGGAGAGAAACCAGCAGCAAGGTAATGTAGGAGGGGGGAATGAGATGCAAGAAATGCATAGGTTTATAGCTTCTCAGGAATAAGAAAATGCTAGACAGAGAGCATTTAAAGATTGGCAAGTTCATCAGAACCAGATCATAGCTCATTGCCAACATATAGGTAGAAACTATATTCCTACACCGAAACCCGTCTTCCCTCCTTGGTCTATAGAGATGCAGCCACCATATCCTACGTATGACCCTGCCGAAGCATTCTATAGCACTTATGGTTATGCCTGGAACCCCTATTGGTACCAATATCATCCTTAGTTTACTTATTATTATTTTTTTTATTTTGTAATTTGTAATTATTGATACATTTAATATTTTTGTTAATATTGTAATCATTTTTATAATTATCTAACTTTTATTCTTAGATTTTAATAATTTTTGAATGTGGGGTAATATACCAAACTTCAAAAATATGTATATATGTTTGCAGTTTATCTTATGTACACAACAGGGTAAAACAACGCATTTTCAAAGACTGGCATTAAGTTCAGCAAAAGCAACTAATTTTGACGACAAGATGCAAAATATATGTGAAATAACAACAAGACGGAATGAACAAATGATGTGCACCATTTATCATTCAGCAAACAAACGCCAATATATTTGGAAACTTTGGTAAAAATTTAATCATTTTCACACAAATCACCCTCAATAATTTAAATTGTTACTGATTTCTTGCAAATGAGGGCATTGCAAGATCTTAAGTGTGGGAAGGGGTTAAATTCTTTCGGATTTTAAAATTTTTTACTTTATACACTTGGTTACCATTAAAAATACTAGTAAAGCAGTAGTTGTATTAGAATCTAGTGCTCTCTGATAAAAAAGAACAGCCCTAGTCTTATATACTGACTACCCAATTCTAGTAAAATTTTTCAATTAAATGAATTCAAATCATGTTTATACATATTTATGAACGATAAAACTAGGTTTTAACACCGAAATTATTGTTATCTCAGAAAGAACATAAATTAAGAAACAAACTAAAATGTCAAAATTCATTTAAAATGGAATAGAGGACGATAAAAAGAAAAATAAAAAGCCAAGTGTGGGAAAATTTACCAAGTTATCTTAAACATATGTCACATATATCTGTAACAAATAACTGAAAATACTTTTGCTTTGGACTAAACTAAACTGTTTTACCCGATGAAAGAAAAGAAGAGATGGATCTACACGATGAATCAATTCCATCATTAAAAGGAAGTAAAGTCTTCCGAAAAAAACACGCGCTTCTTGATTTAAGTCATGAAGTTGTCGTCCAGACCAGCTGTAGGTTGACGAAAAATCTAGAAAAGTCATCACTAAAATCAGCAGGAAATCCACGGACCTCAGCATTAAACAGGGTCGCCAAGTGGTCAGATTTATCCTAACCATGAGAAGGATTTATCTCGTATAATGGGGGGGCACCATGCAAATTAGCTGGATAAGACTAATGAATCAGATCCTCAGAAAGGATAATCTCCTTAAAGATTAAAAATCAGCTTTTAAGACTGATATTACTCAATCCTAGAGATTGACCTTAAAGATTGAGAATTCAAACTCATGGAATTCAATGATATCTAAACTCGAGCTTGAACGAGAAAATATTTTGATCAAAATTACAAACCGATTTGTTTTCTGAAAACCTTATTTTCAATGCGTTCATTACCATTGAACGTAAAATCCTAGGAATTCACCTGGAATTCATTAGGTCACCTGAACTAAATCGGGTGTCAACCGTAAGAACGGTGGTTGCATAGCATGGTCAAAGACAGGACCTTGTGCCAGACCGAAAAAAAATTATAAGGGTGAGCTTTACTATTGCTCCTACAAAGGATAGTAATTGCGTCTGACACGTTATAGACCATAATCAAAAGCATGTCACGGGACATTGCCTTAACAGTTGCTTGTTCAACGCTTTCCTTTACAACCGGACGGTAGTTTGCCGAAAGGTAATATACGGAACAAGTAAACTGGACGTGTTGCTTTCCTAATACAAGGTTAGCAAGTGGGTGACACAAAACCGCAAGTTTTGAGCTAAAATTTTCAAATCTGAAACCCACCAAACCCACAAAAATATTTTGCAAACACCGGTAAAGGGTTATTCCGGAAAACTTATCTAGGGTAAAAACTAGATTTCAAAAAAATCAAATGTTTTCATAAAGATCCAATTTCCTTAATGGATCTAAATTTTTATAGTCATGTGGGACTGTAAACCATATCGTTACTACCATTGTTTATACCGCCGTATAGAAATCACTGATGTACAAAGTGTGAAGAATAAAGAAGTGATTCTAGTATTTCAAGACGATATTGCTTGAGGACAAGCAACGCTCAAGTGTGGGAATATTTGATAATTCTAAAAACGAACATATATTTCATAGCATTATTCCTCAAGAAAGACAAGCTTTTAGTTGCAATTGTTCTATTTACAAGTGATATTCGTTTAAATAATAAAAGGTGAAGACAAAAGACAGATTCGACGAATTGAAGACGCAAACGACCAAAAAGCTCAAAAGTACAAAAGACAATCAAAGAGGTTCCAATTATTGATAAGAAACGTCTCGAAATTACAAGAGTACAAGATTCAAAACGCAAAATACAAAATATTAAATTGTACGCGAGGACGTTCGAAAATCCGGAACCGGGACCAGAGTCAACTCTTAACGCTCGACGCAACGGACTAAAAATTACAAGTTAACTATGTATATAAATATAATATAATATATAATTAATTATATTAATTATATATATATTATATTTATATATAAAAAACCGTCGGCAGAGAAAGACTCCAAGATGTGAGCTGGAATTTCAAACTCGGCGACTCGCGGAGTTTGAAGGCCAAAATGGCCGCGAGTCGCGGAGACCCAAAAATCACAAATCCCTATAAAGCAAACCGAATTCTGATCAAAATTTCATATTCTATTTTCTCTCTTCTCTCATATATACGATATATATATATATATAATTTATATTTTAATTTTAATTTTAATTATAATTCTAATAATAAGGGTATGTTAGCGAATGTTGTAAGGGTGTAAGTCGAAATTCTGTCCGTGTAACGCTACGCTATTTTTAATCATTGTAAGTTATGTTCAACCTTTTTATATTAATGTCTCGTAGCTAAGTTATTATTATGCTTATTTAAAACGAAGTAATCATGATGTTGGGCTAATTACTAAAATTGGGTAATTGGGCTTTGTACCATAATTGGGGTTTGGACAAAAGAACGACACTTGTGGAAATTAGACTATGGGCTATTAATGGGCTTTATATTTGTTTAACTAAATGAAAGTTTGTTAATGTTAATATAAAGATTTACAATTGGGCGTCCCTATAAATTACCATATACACTCAATCGGACACGATGGGCGGGGTATTTATATGTACGAATAATCGTTCATTTAACCGGACACGGGAATGGATTAATAGCCACTAGAATAATTAAAACAGGGGTGAAATTACATTCAAGGGTAATTGGTGTAATTGTTAACAAAGTAGTAAAACCTTGGTTTACACGCAGTCGATAACCTGGTGTATTCATTAAACAAAGTATTAAAACCTTGTTACAATTCGAATCCCCAATTAGTTGGAATATTTAACTTCAGGTATAATAATAATTTGACGAGGACACTCGCACTTTATATTTATGACTGATGGACTGTTATGGACAAAAACCAGACGGACATATTAAATAATCCAGGACAAAGGACAATTAACCCATGGGCATAAAACTAAAATCAACACGTCAAACATCATGATTATGGAAGTTTAAATAAGCATAATTCTTTTATTTAATATTTAATTTCCTTTATTTTATATTTAATTGCACTTCTAATTATCGCACTTTTATTTATTGTTATTTAATCGCACTTTTAATTATCGTACTTTTTAATTATCGCAATTTTATTTTATCGCACTTTTATTATTCGCAATTTCATTATCGTTATTTACTTTACGCTTTAATTTAAGTCTTGTATTTATTTTATATTTTACATTAGGTTTTAACTGCGACTAAAGTCTTAAAATCGACAAACCGGTCATTAAACGGTAAAAACCCCCTTTATAATAATAATATTACTTATATATATATATTTGTATTTTTAATAAAAGTAAACTAATATAGCGTTGAGCTTTGTTTAAAGATTTCCCTGTGGAACGAACCGGACTTACTAAAAACTACACTACTGTACGATTAGGTACACTGCCTATAAGTGTTGTAGCAAGGTTTAAGTATATCCATTCTATAAATAAATAAATATCTTGTGTAAAATTGTATCGTATTTAATAGTATTTCCTGCTAAAATTAATAACTATTTTATATACACCTCGCATAACATCACTTTTCGACCCCAAATAAATTTGAGTTGATGTTTCAAAGCCTTACCATTAGAAAGAAAATCTTATTATGTTTCCAACGATATTTGATTCATCGAAAACGGAGCTACGGTCAAAAAGTTATGGCCAAAACAAGTTACTGAAAACTGTTTTTCCTCGATTGCCAGCACCTGAAGGTTGGAGCGGTGCTCCGATTGCGTCTGATGCGTTTTTCAGCATTTTAAAGGGGTTAAATGAGGGGTACTTTGGTCCTTTCACTTGTGGATGGATTTGTGGCATTAAGATCAGTTTTAGATCCACTTTTGGATCATTTTCACATCCACAACTCTCTCATCTTATCTTAGAGAGAGAGGGAGATTCTAGAGAGAGATTTGGAGCTTTGATGAAGAAGAAGCTTGAATCGATCAAAGGTGCGAGTGTTAAAGTTGTTCCTTTCGTTCTCGGCTACGTTTTGATTGTTATGGTAAATCCTAAATCCGAATTTCATTGTTTAAGATTCGTGTTCGAGTTAGGGTTTGTGTTAGTTAGAGTTATAAACCCATTTATTGTGAAATTTGGGAGTTTTGGGTAAGATTCATGTAAGTAAGCCTAAATGGGTGACTTAGGGTTTTGATTGATGAAATTGTGAGTTTGGGTCTTGCGTGTGTTGGATAAACTTAGAACACTTGTGTACTAATGATTTTGGTGTGTGTTGACTTAATTTTGGGTGTAAACCCTAATTTGGGTCAAATGGGTATTTTGGGTCAAGTAAGCTTGATTCGGTGTCAAATTAAGTTTTGAGTCAAGTTTTGGAAAAATCAAGTAGGTAAATACTTGATTGAGGTGTTAGTGGTTGTCTTGGAAATATAATCACTAGCCGTTAGTGATTTTGAGGCGTTTTATGACTTTGGTCAAAATGGGTAATTTGAATTGGGTCAAAATTGAGGATGACGCTAATTTGGATTAAATGGATGTTAAACGCTTTTGTTAAGTGTTAAATGATGTTTTTGGATGTAATTATTCGTGAGAAGTAATTTTGGGTTAAAATGATATCTTAAGATTTAGTCAAACGTGGTCAACCGTGTTAGGGGTCAATATTGCACATGTTGGGGTTTTGGTGTAATTGGCGTTTGAAATGATTACTACCTAAGTAGTAATTTAGTTTTAAGACCTAGGTTTGGTCTAATTGGTGTAAAGTATGATTTGGGTTAAATTGTACTTTGTTGTGTTGGTTTGAATTACCACCCGAAGTGGTAATTGGTTTGTGTCCATTAGGCGATTAAATGGGCGGGTTTTGGTGAGCAAGGTGTGATCCCTTGGCTAACGGATGTTTGTGTCGAGTTCTCTTTTAGAGAATGGCTATTTATGTGTATATTGTGCCTATATGTAATATAGGTGATTACTTGCTCGGATTTGAGGACGGAGATCATGTTGTACATGACTTTTGCGGGCATTCCAAGGTGAGTGGAATAATTATGCGCATATGTATATGGCATATTTATTTGTGAATGTTATGGTATGAACCACGTGCAGGTAGTACCATAGCATGTGTGTGACGAGTATCATGATGTGAACCACGTGCCGGTAGCATCAAGTGTGAACCAAGTGCCGGTAGCACTATAAAATCATGATGTAAACCATGTGCCGGTAGCATCAAGTGTGAATCACGTGCCGGTAGCACTATAAAATGAGGCGTGAACCACGTGTCGGTAGCGCCAAAGTGTGAACCACGTGCCGGTAGCACTATAAAAGAGTGAGACTCAAATGCGTATGGTGTGAACCACGTGCCGGTAGCACCATAGCGTTATGGTTAACCATATTGTGTTGTTGGATATTGTTTAGCATGCGATATATATATATATATATATATATATATATATATATATATATATATATATATATATATATATATATACGTACATTGTGTTGAGTATATGCTAATGTGGTGTTGTGATTGTGTACGAGTTATTAGCATTATGAGTATGACGGCATGCTATTTGAGTTATATTTTTCGTATGAGGTATTTGGTGGGTGCGATTGCAAATTCATGGGTTATATATGTGTATGTATAATTGTTGCACTCACTAAGCTTTGCTTACCCCTCTCGTTGTTTACATTTTTATAGATTCACATGGAGGTGATGGCTCGGGTAAGCGTGGGAACTAATGGATTGCGTAGGTGTCTTTAGAAGACGTGCTTTTGGATTGATTAGGATTGGGTAGTATATCCCCGATCGCCATGCTCGGTCTATGTTGTGTATTAAACTAAAATGGGTCGAAATGGTCACCTTGTCGTAATTTGGGTTGATGTGGGCCCGGTGTTGTAAAACTTATTTTATTATGAAGACGTGTTAGTTTTACTTACTTTAATGTGTTGTGAAAACCGTTTTGTCTAAAAGTGTCGGGAAGCGGGAGATCTTTTCGCGTGAAAATGACATCTTGGACAGCAGGCTTCGGAGCGGCGCGCCCCATATTGGAGCGGCGCTCCAATTGGATAAAATCTGATTTTTGTAATATATATATATATATATATATATATATATATATATATATATATATATATATATATATAGCGTGTTTCAGTTGGATAACGGGTTGGGTTGTTACAATTTAGCTTTATGTGGATCAGATAAATAACATGCATCTGCATAACCAACCAAATCTTGTTTTGATTCGTTAGAATAAAATAATCCTAAATCAGTAGTTCCTCGAAGGTATCGTAATATGTGTTTGATCCCATTCCAGTGTCTTTTGGTAGGAGCTGAACTGAACCTTGCCAACAAATTAACTGCAAAAGAAATGTCAGGTCATGTACAATTTATAAGATACATAAGAGCTCCAATTGCACTAAGATATGGTACTTCTGGTCCCAGGATATCTTCATGATCTTCACAGGAACGAAATGGATTAGTGTCAACATTAAGTGATCTAACAACCATAGGAGTACTTAATGGTTTTGCCTTGTCCATATTGAAACGTTTTAAAATCTTTTCCGTATAAGTTGTTTGATGTACAAGTAAACCATTAGGCATATGCTCAATCTGCAAACCAAGGCAATACTTGGTTTTTCCGAGATCTTTCATTTCAAATTCTTTCTTTAGAAGTTGAATGGCTTCATGGATCTCTTTATTTGTACCTATGATGTCAAGATCATCGACATAAACGGCTATGATCACATATCCGGATGTTGTTTTCTTAATGAATACACATGGGCAAATAAGATTATTGGTATACCCTTTGCATATCAAGTAATCACTTAATCATTTATACCACATGCGACCCGATTTTTTCAACCCATATAAAGACCTTTGTAACTTGATTGAGTGCATTTCTTTGGATTTTCATTGGTTGCTTCTGATACCTTAAATCCTTCAGGTATCTTCATATATATATATATATATATATATATATATATATATATATATATATATATATATATATATATATATATATATATATATATATATATATATATATATATATATATATATATATATATATATATATATATATATATATATCACTATCAAGTGATCCATATAGATAAGCAGTCACAACATCCATGAGATGCATTTCTAAATTTTTAGAAACTGCCAGACTGGTTAAGTATCTAAAAGTAATTGCATCCATAACGGGAGAATAAGTTTCCTCATATTCAATTCCTGGCCTTTAAGAAAAACCTTGAGCTACAAGTCTAGCTTTATATCTTGTAACTTCATTTTTCTCATTTCTTTTTCGTACAAAAACCCATCTATATCCCACAGGTTTCACATCTTTAGGTGTGAGAATGATAGATTTTAGCAAAGTGTGTTAAGTTAGTATTGTGTTATTATATGCTTTTATTTTTATTTAATATTTACTATTAAATAATAATATGGATAGGACCAGTTTGTGACAAGGGTCACAGAATAGGTTTGTTTATTTATTTTGGACTTCATTTGGGTTACCAAATGATGTACGAAAGATATCAGATAACTGATAAATACCTGTGTGTTGCACAGTGTGGGATTTTAACCCACTTTAGATGACTAGTGCTGCTTCTCTCCTCATTTTGTTTCCAGAATCCTCCACACACATAAACACACACCGTTCTTCATCTCTTCACCTACCTCAAATCCTAATTCTTAATCCTTGTTCTAGAGCTCAAATCGTTCATATCTTTGCGTTCCTTATGTTTTACTGATTCTACCAAGGTAAGATTTGTAGCATTTCATGCTCTAATCTTCAAGAAAATGGAGTTTTTGTGTTAGTTTTTTATAAAGTGTGTATTTTGGGTCAAAGTGGTTAGATTTGATGTTGTTTGAGTCCAAATCTTATGGGTTTATGTTTCTACATGTTTAGTGTCTTTGATTTGGTCAGTTTTGAGGTCATAATCAAGCTTTAGAGCAAGGATTGGATGAATTTGGGTGAAACCCGTCACTTTGTCTTCAGCTTCTGAAAGGACCCGTTCATATACATTATAAACGATTCACAATAGTTGATTACATCGTGAGGTATTTGACCTCTATATGATACATTTTACAAACATTGCATTCGTTTTTAAAAGACAAACTTTCTTTACAACGAAAGTTGACGGCATGCACACCATTTCATAATACATCCAACTATAATTGGCTTAATAATAATCTTGATGAACTCAATAACTCAAATGCAACGTCTTTCAAAATATGCCATGAATGACTCCAAGTAATATCCTTAAAATGAGCTAATGCACAGCGGAAGATTTCTTTAATACCTGAGAATAAACATGCTTTAAAGTGTCAACCAAAAGGTTGGTGAGTTCATAGGTTTATCATAACAATCATTTCAATATATTAATAGACCACAAGATTTCCGTTTATAAATATATGTACACTCGCAAGTGTATAAAAGTATTCTATAAGTTGTAGGCACCCGGTAACAAGCCTTAACGTTCATGTTTTACCCTCTGAAGTACACCAGACCAGGTGTGTTTAGAATAACCTCGAAGTACTAAAGCATCCCATAGTCAGGATGGGGTTTGTCAGGCCCAATAGATCTATCTTTAGGATTCGCGCCTACCGTACATAGACAAGTAGTTTAATGTTACCAAGCTAAGGGTATATTTCTGGTTTAAACCCACGTAGAATTAGTTTTAGTACTTGTGCCTATTTCGTAAAACATTTATAAAAACAGCGCATGTATTCTCAGTCCCAAAAATATATATAAAAGGGAGCAAATGAAACTCACAATACTGTATTTCGTAGCAATTATGTATATGACGGCACTGAACAAGTGCAGGGTTTGTCTCGGATTCACGAACCTATATTAAGTATATATATTTATATGTTGGTCAATATCTGTGTAACAATTTAGGTCAAGTCGTAGTGTATCACAATCCTAATGCTCGAGACCGACATGCAAAAGTCAACAAAAGTCAACTTGACCCAAAATGACTTCCAAAATCTATACATGTTTATTATATAACTTATATATAGTAGTTTTATATATTTAAATATATTTATCAGATCTTATTATACTAAATAATACAAGTCATTTATTAATAAATAAAAATTTATATTAAAATTCATATATGATAAAAATATACTTTTATATATCTCAAGTAATAAAATTTATAAAATTCACTTAATATCATAAAAATATAGTGGTATGTATTATTAATGTAATTACATTACGTGTGGTAAAAATATCTTTGTACGCATATTTATTTGATAAAATAATATTGATAATAATGATAATGATAAAAATAATAAAATGATAGTTTCAATAAAAATATTAATTTTTAGTAATAAAGATAATTTTAGCAATAACATCAACTGATAACAGTTATAATAATCGTTTTAATAATAATATTAAAATTAATGATAATTCAGTTGACCATATCTTTTAATCCGTTCATCGAAACCACACGATTTCTAAATGAAAAGTTATTAATTTTTTCTTCAGCTTTTCAACGACATGCATATCATATAACTTATTTCAGTAGCATATGTATCAAATTCGTGATTTATCATAAACTATTTAACGACGAAACTAAGCATACAAACATGCATAATCATATATACTCGAGCACTAGTTAGGGATACACTATTAATATATAAAAGATAAGATATGAATGCTCACGTATCAATATTGTGATTCAATATTGCAGGAAAGTACGTAGACGCAACGAAAATGATAAACGTTAGGTTGACCTCACGAGCAATACCCTCGATCAATACCCATAACCTTCATAGCTATAACCCATAATTTCCTTAGCTCTATCCCATTTGAAAACTTATTTTGAAATCGTCTGAATATAACTCCGTCGTAGTATTTTATGTATACTAATAATATCTTGAAATAATACTAAGTAAATATATATATGTAATTCGATTGAGAGAGTTTAGAGAAATATATTTTCAAGTTTCTATGAAATAATGAAACCTATTGAATCCTATTTATAATAGATTTTTGAATTATTAAAGTGAATTATTAAAGTATGAATTATTAAAGTAAATTATTAAAGTATGAATTATTAAAGTGAATTATTAAAGTATGAATTATTAAAGTGAATTATTAAAGTATGAATTATTAAAGTGAATTATTAAAGTATGAATTATTAAAGTGAATTATTAAAGTATGAATTATTAAAGTAAATTATTAAAGTATGAATTATTAAAGTAAATTATTAAAGTTAAAGTAAAGTAAAAGTAAAGTAAAGGTAAAGTTAAAGTATAGTAAAAGTATAAAACTATGTACGTATAATACGCGTATAAAAAAATATATATAATATTAATTTAAATCATTTTATATATTTAATAAAATAAAATATAAATATCGTTATCTTTATCATACTGGTTAAGTATTGAGTTGTCAAAAAGAATAGATTTCTTAAATCACAGTGGACCTCATAACATAGGCCCGTAATCATATCATAATGTATCTGATAATTCAATTATTTGATATTATCTCTTAATTCTGTCGATAAATATATCGAAACAAATATGTTCATGTAAAGTATCATATATCTAATACTTTGTTAATGTTTTCAGTTAATATTATATATTATATATACATATCTATATACACATAATTGTTCGTGAATCGTCGAACACGGTCAAAGGGTAATTGATTACATGAATGTAGTTCCAAACTTTTTGAGATTCAACATTACAAATTCTGCTTATCGTGTCGGAAACATATAAAGGTTAAGTTTAAATTTGGTCGGAAATTTCCGGGTCGTCACAGTACCTACCCGTTAAAGAAATTTCGTCCCGAAATTTGATCGAGGTCGTCATGGCTAACTATAAAAATGTTTTCATGACGAATATGAGTTGATAAATAGAGTTTTATCATCATTGAGTAATATAGATAAAACAATTTGATTACGCGAAGAGTATAAGTGAAGCTATCGCAAGAGAGTGAAATGAGTAAACGTATATTCGTTTTAACCGATGACGTAGTTATGATTGATTTTCGAAATTCATGGGATTTAAAGAAAATCTTTGCAATAAGATTTGGTTCTTCGGCGATTAAGGAAATCAGGATCTTCTTTGATTAAATGCGATAATCTGTCTCGATTTCTCTGTCTGATATTTTACTATAATTCCACCCCCTTCGTTTCTTTATTTCCACAGCTCACACCTTCTAGTCTTTCTCCCCAATTCATACTTTAAAGCATTCGTTAATATGCTTCATCCAGTATTGATTCTTGATATACTCTTAACTTTCATATCTGTCATTCTTCTTTTTCATCTACCACCGGAGGAAGTTATTTTCTTCTACCATTACCTTGGGGTTATTGTGTTTTTTTATTCTCCCGTGTCTTTATATTGCTATACGCATTGATATACACGGTTTGTAATTTCGGGATTGTTATCGGGCTTTATATTCTCCATTATATTTCGGAGCTTCATGCTTTCGTTTTCTCTTCCCGACCTTAAGTCAAGCGGATAATGGTCCAGAATTCATAGATATGAATTTTTGGATGAACATAGTTAATGTTCCAAGAAGAAAATCTTAATGGCACGATCTTGATTTGGCAAATTACCAGAATATCCGAAAATATAGAGCTATCAAGATGATATGTTCTTAATATGTTTGAAAATTGGGTAGAATGTAAGAGTCGTGTAAACAGTACATGATGACGGTATATTATGTGAATCATCACATTCCATTAGAAACTTAGCATGACTTACTGTAATATAATCACGTTGATCAAGTATCATTATATTATACTAACTCATGCTTCAGTTCCCAACACTACTTCAAAAACATTCCTATTTTAAATTCAATTTTTTTTTTAAAATTTAGAAACTAACACAGTTTCTTTTTATGTTGTAACGCAGATATTGCTAAGAGATAAAAGATATCGGATAAGAATAGTTGTGAAAATATCTTCAGGAATATCGAAGATATTATAATAAAAGATAAGATAATATGGATGATGAAGAAGATTTGTCTGTGAAGGTTTAGAATAAGAAGTAAGGTGTTTGCTAACGATTTCAGTAGACACTGAATCATTTGGATCCTTTGAAGGCAGGTTTAGTCTTTGTGATTTGTCCACAGCCTCCTTCATGGTCTGCACAATCCGTTTTCCAGTTTCAAACCTTCTCTTTTTCTCAGCTTTACCACCATACTATTCTTTATCATCAAACTTTTGACTGTTAAAGTC
The DNA here is from genome assembly GCF_046630445.1 of Rutidosis leptorrhynchoides. Taxonomy (NCBI): domain Eukaryota; kingdom Viridiplantae; phylum Streptophyta; class Magnoliopsida; order Asterales; family Asteraceae; genus Rutidosis; species Rutidosis leptorrhynchoides. The sequence goes on from NC_092338.1 coordinate 20,683,627, forward strand.
GTTTACAGTTTTTGCTGCTTCATCAGCATTTTTCCAATTTCGGAGAACTAGTTCATAGTTTGGGATGTTTTTCAGAAAATTCACATTCGAAGTATGTAAGTCTAGGAGATAGACGTTATATGTATAACTTTTGATGTAAAATTGTCGCGCAATTCAAAATACTGATTGCTAATTCCCAGTAGTTGGTGTGACAATTATTGTTACAGGATGTAGGTGAGTACATGATGGGGTTTTAATGAATAAGTATAGTGGCTTTTCGGAGAGGCTTAAGTCGAAGGTTAATGAAGTTGTTGATAAGTTTACTGCTAATGTGGCGAGATATGAAAGGTTCCCCGGTAACAATGATGAAGGGGTAATTGTTATAATAAGGTTTATTCGTATAAACAAATGAAGGTGATTTGCTGGAGCTGTGACAAAACTGTCTATTTTGGAAAGAGATTGAAAAATTATATTTGGTAATAAATATCAAAGGATCTGACACGGATACGTGTTAAACTATAACTTTGGTTTCGAGAGCTTTTCAGATGCATGACAGTGGGTAATATGTGGTTGGATCATCATCTCGCATGTCTTTAGGAATTTTGAAGTGTTTGAACACATATTGTAATTGTTAATATACATATGATGTTCTAAGATTTTGAATGATACAAATATTTTTTTGTGAGTTCCATGAATAGAAATGAGGTTCTAGGACAGTTTTGAAGTCAAAGTATAGTTTTGAAAGATGTAGGAATCTAAGAGTGATGATTTCGGTTATATCTTGAATCGAATTCTGAGATTTCAAAATCAGAATATGTAATTAGATTTTGAATGAGTATGGTTGTTTTGATTTCTATAAAAGAATGTATATTGTTGTGAAAGTAGGGAGTATAATGGATGATTTTGCTGAATCAGATTCGAAGAATGTAACATATTAATTGTGAATTTATATATCTCTCGGGTATTACCTACCCGTTAAAAAAAATTTCACAATTAATATTTTGTACAAAAGAATTTTATTACAGTCTTTATGGAAATATATATGTGTATATTTCTTCAGATGTAATATTGATTTAATGAGTTAATATTAAATTAAACTCATTTGATTTATGGTTAAGGCTAGGATAGATAATTTCTAAACTTTAGAAATTACATAATCACCGTAGAATGTTTCCCCAATGAAGTTATGAATCAATACTTCATCGTTGTGGTATTCCTTGGTATCTACATGGCGTATGACGTCGATGCTCGTGGGACAGATTGTGAAGTTGAGGTTTGCGATGCGGTTGTTGTTGGTGGTGGTAATGGTACTGTTGATGTTGTTGATGGTGGTACTGGTTATGCTGCTGGTGCTACTGCTGGTGTTTGTAACCTTTGCACCATATTTTCCAAAGCCACTACCCGAGCGCGAAGCTCGTTGACTTCTTCTATTACACTGGGGTGATTGTCGGTTCGGACGAGCGGATAAATAAGATCTAGAATTTGGTGTAGTATATAATCATGACGAGATACTCTGGAAATGAGAGAGAAAATGGTGTTTCGGATAGGTTCGCCGGTAAGTGCTTCAGGTTCTTCGCCAAGAGGGCAATGTGGTGGATGGAAGGGATCACCTTCTTCTTGTCTCCAATGATTAAGGAGGCTACGAACCCATCCCTAATTCATTCAGAATAGATGATGACTAATTGGTTGATCCATTCCGGTCACACTGCTTTCAGAACTTGAGTGGGATTCCATTTCGGAATCCGAGGGACTTGAACTAATGATGAATTCCATTTCGTACGATTGAATAAAGAATTTTTTGATATGAAATGATTTTTCGGCTATCGGGTGGTATTCTAATTATATAGAGCAAAAGGTTTCGTAGATTACGGAGGAATTTACGGAATATGTCAGGCAAAGTTTACAGTAACAGATACGCTAAGATATGAATTAGTAGATACGCTAAGATATGAATTTTGTCTATACACTATTCATCCAATCAATGCAATAAGATGTGTCTAGACTAAGAATGATAAGCAGGTAATTTTCGACAAGAATGATGAGCAAAACTTTTGAAATGCATACACAGTCGAAGTCCAGACTCACTAATGCATCCTAACGACTATCAGTTAGACACACTAATGCAGACCTGGTTCGCTAAGACCACCGCTCTGATACCAACTGAAAGGACCCGTTCATATACATTATAAACGATTCACAATAGTTGATTACATCGCGAGGTATTTGACCTCTATATGATACATTTTACAAACATTGCATTCGTTTTTAAAAGACAAACTTTCTTTACAACGAAAGTTGACGGCATGCACACCATTTCATAATACATCCAACTATAATTGGCTTAATAATAATCTTGATGAACTCAATAACTCAAATGCAACGTCTTTCAAAATATGCCATGAATGACTCCAAGTAATATCCTTAAAATGAGCTAATGCACAGCGGAAGATTTCTTTAATACCTGAGAATAAACATGCTTTAAAGTGTCAACCAAAAGGTTGGTGAGTTCATAGGTTTATCATAACAATCATTTCAATATATTAATAGACCACAAGATTTCCGTTTATAAATATATGTACACTCGCAAGTGTATAAAAGTATTCTATAAGTTGTAGGCACCCGGTAACAAGCCTTAACGTTCATGTTTTACCCTCTGAAGTACACCAGACCAGGTGTGTTTAGAATAACCTCGAAGTACTAAAGCATCCCATAGTCAGGATGGGGTTTGTCAGGCCCAATAGATCTATCTTTAGGATTCGCGCCTACCGTACATAGACAAGTAGTTTAATGTTACCAAGCTAAGGGTATATTTCTGGTTTAAACCCACGTAGAATTAGTTTTAGTACTTGTGCCTATTTCGTAAAATATTTATAAAAACAGCGCATGTATTCTCAGTCCCAAAAATATATATAAAAGGGAGCAAATGAAACTCACAATACTGTATTTCGTAGCAATTATGTATATGACGGCACTGAACAAGTGCAGGGTTTGTCTCGGATTCACGAACCTATATTAAGTATATATATTTATATGTTGGTCAATATCTGTGTAACAATTTAGGTCAAGTCGTAGTGTATCACAATCCTAATGCTCGAGACCGACATGCAAAAGTCAACAAAAGTCAACTTGACCCAAAATGACTTCCAAAATCTATACATGTTTATTATATAACTTATATATAGTAGTTTTATATATTTAAATATATTTATCAGATCTTATTATACTAAATAATACAAGTCATTTATTAATAAATAAAAATTTATATTAAAATTCATATATGATAAAAATATACTTTTATATATCTCAAGTAATAAAATTTATAAAATTCACTTAATATCATAAAAATATAGTGGTATGTATTATTAATGTAATTACATTACGTGTGGTAAAAATATCTTTGTACGCATATTTATTTGATAAAATAATATTGATAATAATGATAATGATAAAAATAATAAAATGATAGTTTCAATAAAAATATTAATTTTTAGTAATAAAGATAATTTTAGCAATAACATCAACTGATAACAGTTATAATAATCGTTTTAATAATAATATTAAAATTAATGATAATTCAGTTGACCATATCTTTTAATCCGTTCATCGAAACCACACGATTTCTAAATGAAAAGTTATTAATTTTTTTCTTCAGCTTTTCAACGACATGCATATCATATAACTTATTTCAGTAGCATATGTATCAAATTCGTGATTTATCCTAAACTATTTAACGACGAAACTAAGCATACAAACATGCATAATCATATATACTCGAGCACTAGTTAGGGATACACTATTAATATATAAAAGATAAGAGATGAATGCTCACGTATCAATATTGTGATTCAATATTGCAGGAAAGTACGTAGACGCAACGAAAATGATAAACGTTAGGTTGACCTCACGAGCAATACCCTCGATCAATACCCATAACCTTCATAGCTATAACCCATAATTTCCTTAGCTCTATCCCATTTGAAAACTTATTTTGAAATCGTCTGAATATAACTCCGTCGTAGTATTTTATGTATACTAATAATATCTTGAAATAATACTAAGTAAATATATATATGTAATTCGATTGAGAGAGTTTAGAGAAATATATTTTCAAGTTTCTATGAAATAATAAAACCTATTGAATCCTATTTATAATAGATTTTTGAATTATTAAAGTGAATTATTAAAGTATGAATTATTAAAGTAAATTATTAAAGTATGAATTATTAAAGTGAATTATTAAAGTATGAATTATTAAAGTGAATTATTAAAGTATGAATTATTAAAGTGAATTATTAAAGTATGAATTATTAAAGTGAATTATTAAAGTATGAATTATTAAAGTAAATTATTAAAGTATGAATTATTAAAGTAAATTATTAAAGTTAAAGTAAAGTAAAAGTAAAGTAAAGGTAAAGTTAAAGTATAGTAAAAGTATAAAACTATGTACGTATAATACGCGTATAAAAAAATATATATAATATTAATTTAAATCATTTTATATATTTAATAAAATAAAATATAAATATCGTTATCTTTATCATACTGGTTAAGTATTGAGTTGTCAAAAAGAATAGATTTCTTAAATCACAGTGGACCTCATAACATAGGCCCGTAATCATATCATAATGTATCTGATAATTCAATTATTTGATATTATCTCTTAATTCTGTCGATAAATATATCGAAACAAATATGTTCATGTAAAGTATCATATATCTAATACTTTGTTAATGTTTTCAGTTAATATTATATATTATATATACATATCTATATACACATAATTGTTCGTGAATCGTCGAACACGGTCAAAGGGTAATTGATTACATGAATGTAGTTCCAAACTTTTTGAGATTCAACATTACAAATTCTGCTTATCGTGTCGGAAACATATAAAGGTTAAGTTTAAATTTGGTCGGAAATTTTTGGGTCGTCACAGCTTCTGCAGATGAACACAGTCAGCCGAGTGTCTCGAGACACTCGACCGACCGACCGACTAGACCATCGACCGAGTGTGTAAGACCCACGGCCGAGTGTGTCTGTGAGAGACCGTCGACCGAGTGACTAGACACTCGGCCGAGTGAGTGTAGACAGTCGGCCGACTGTCTCTGACAGTCGACCGAGTGTCTTTGGCAGAGAAATATTTTACCAAGTGTTGATTTCTAGCCGTTATGCTGCCCGTTTGTATTTTGATGGTCAGGATGTAAATTTTGAAAGTGCATAAGTGCTAAGCAAAAACTTTTAGCTGACGCTTTTTATTCAAAAAATTTATATATTGTGTTATTTTGGGTTAATGGATAGAAACTAACTTGTGTATATATTTTTCTCAGGAGAAAAGGAGAAAGAGAAGGTTCATTGATTAGATAGCTGAATACCTTCTCGTTTTCTGGTATTTAGTGAGTGGGACTAACTGGAGAACATAGTATAGAGTAGCATGTTATATTATGATTGCCATGCTTGTTAGATATACTTATTATTGTGGTTAGTTAGTACTTGTGATGACTGCATTTTAGTTGATGCTTGTCTGCTAGAGCCCAGTGCGTCCCTATTGTGTGGTATCCTCGGTAGGAGAGATCAACCTGCAGGTTGGGTTCCTCTGTGGTAGCCTAGACAACTGTGGTGTATATATATGTGAATGACGCGTCCGTCACGTGTGGATTATGTATGTACATACGGTGGTGGAGGAACTTCTGGTAAGCCCCAGTCTGATCAGCTAGTGGTTAATGGTTTGGCCGAGCCGCCAGAGTCTCTGTAGATGGTACTTGGGTGATGTTTGTGTGTTAGACTATGTGACATGATTAGTATAACACTTATGTATGCTATGGCCTGTAGTTAGTCGTACTCACTTAGCTTCGTGCTAATTCCCCTCCATCTCCTCCCTACAGGTTATTAGCTTTTGTAGATATCTTATTTTGGGGAGAAGACGGCATAATGATGTTATGTTTGACAGAGTTAACTCTGATGTGGTCTTTTAGAATATGAACCATGTACTTTTGAAAGCAGAATGTAATTACGTCCTTTCCAGTTGAATATGTAATTTGTTTTAATGACACGTGACATCGGTTTGTACAAATGTTTATATCGTATTTAAATAGTATAATGCTTCCGCCACATTTTAAAAAAATTTTTTAGCGGTGTCGCAGTTCTGGATCATCATCATCATTCATGATGTCATATGCAACATTATATGAAAATATCTCATCAATATTTTTCATTTCATTTCGGTTCCATAATATTTTTGAATGTGCATAATTAATTGAAAATTCCGTATTGACATCATCAATCTCCTCTGCAGAAGGAGTATTGATTTGTGGTTCTTCTTGAACACTTTCTTTTACCTCATTATCAGCTGATTTTATTTTTTGAGGATTTTTATCTTTGGAACCAATTGGTCTCCCACGTTTCTGGCGTGGCAAAGACTCAAGAGCGACATTATTGTCAGTTTTTGGAATTTCAATTCGAGCTGGAGCATTTGCTGCTGGTATATATGATTTAGTCACTCTTTTTGTATCTGTAAATGCATCAGACAATTTATTCGCAAGTTCTTGCATATGCATTATTTTTTGAACTTCGGTCTCGCATTCTTTTGTGCGAGGATCAAGATACATTAATTGAGGTTCACACCATGAAACATCATTTTCTTTATTTTTTATTTCTCCCCCTAATCTAGGGAACAATATTTCATTAAAGTGACAATCAGCAAAACGTGCTGTAAAAACATCACCCGTCATGGGTTCAATATATCTTATGATTGAAGATGTTTCATATCCAACATATATTCCCATCCTTCTTTGAGGACCCATTTTAGTGCGTTGTGGTGGTGCAATAGGAACATAAACTGCACAACCAAATGTTCTAAGGTGGGAAATATTTGGCTGATGGCCAAAAGCAAGTTGCAAGGGAGAATATGTATGACTTGCACTTGGTCTAATGCTAATTAATGATGCAGCATGTAAAATTACATGACCCCATACAGATACTGAGAGTTTTGTTCTCATTATCAATGGTCTAGCTATTAACTGCAATCGTTTGATTAGTAATTCGGCTAAACCATTTTATGTATGCACATGGGCAACAGGATGTTCAACAACAATCCTCACAGACATGCAAAAATCATTAAATTCTTGAGATGTAAACTCACCAGCATTATCCAATCTCACCCTTTTAATAGTATAATCAGGAAAATGTGCTCTCAATTTAATAATTTGAGTTAGAAATTTTGCAAATGCCACATTTCGACTTGATAATAGACAAACATGAGACCATCTACTAGATGCGTCTATTAGGACAATGAAATATCTAAATGGTCCACATGGTGGATGAATTGGTCCACATATATCACCTTGAATTCTTTCAAGAAATATTGGTGATTATTTTTCAACCTTAAGAGGTGATGGTCTTATTATCAATTTTTCAAGTGAGCATGATGTACATGGAATAAGTGCATCATGAGAGATCTTTTGATCCGTTAATGGATGTCCATGTGTATTTTGAATTATTCTTTTCATCATTATTGATCCTGGGTGGCCTAATCTTTCGTGCCACAGATTGATCATTACAGGATCACATGCCTTTTCATTTACTACCATGTGCGCTTCTGGTACATTTATATTTATATATGTATAATGTAAACCAGAACTAAGTCTTGGTAGTTTTTCAATCACATGATTCTTCTCAGTGATACTTAAGTATTTATCATTTTCTGTAGTCACTGACTAATAATTATATCTATTTTGGTATATGTCAGAGAAGCTTAACAAATTTCTCTTTGACATGGGAGAAAATAAGGCATTTTTTATCAAAAAATTTGTACCATTTGGTAACATGAATTTTACCTTTCCCATTCCTTTTATTAAATTCGCAGGACCTGATATAGTATGTACCGTTCCTTCTGTTGCTTTAAAATCAGTGAAATATTTTTTAGATTTGAGTATAGTGTGTGTGGTACCACTGTCTGCAATACAAAGATCCCCACCATTTGACTGATTTTGCACTCCAGTAGTGTACATCATGAAATTCAAAATATGAGAAACAAATAATGAGTACATAATTCATTAATATATTACAATCAAAATATGTTATAAACGAAAATACATAATAAGGAAAGATATAGTAAAGTAGATATGGTATAGATCGTAAATCTACATCCATTTATTTGATATGGACATATAATAGGAAATTTATTCATTAAAGTAGTCACTTGTTGGCTCAGCGATTTTTGTATCAAGGTCATCCACAAGGTTTGACTCTTTTCCTTTTCCTTTTAGGGATTCCTGATATTGATTAAAAGAATATTGATTTGTTCGACAGTTTTTAGACCAATGGCCAATTTTACCACATCAATAACAAGAATGTTCAATATTCTTTGAAGAGCTTCCTTCAACATTATGATTTGTGGGATTGTAAGGTGGTCGAAATTTTTAATTTTGTGGATTATTATTTCTTTGTCCACGACCACGACCACCGTAACCATTACGACCACGACCACCACCACGACAATTACCATAAGGGTGATTTCGAACATAGTTATGATTTTTATTATTGTTATGGTAATTTCCATGATGATGATTTTGGCCAATATGACCACGACCTCGCCCACGTCCTCGTCCAGGTGCATTTATTTTTTTTTATTATTATTGTTAATAGCATTAACTTCAGGGAATGCTTGCGCACCCGTAGGTGAGATTCTTGATTCTTCATCAGTAATTCTTTATTCACTTCTGCAACTAAGAGATAAGTTTGAAGTTTGGAAAAGGTTTTGTAATTCTGCAATCTTAAATTTTCTTGTATAGTGATGTTTGCAGAATGCATTGTGGAGAAAGTTTTCTCCATCATATCAGCATCACTTATTTCTTGACCACAGAATTGAAGCTTTGAACGGATCTTGAACATGGCCGAGCTGTATTCACTTACCTTTTTAAAGTCTTGGAACCTTAGATTTCTCCATTCTTTCCTCGCAGCTGGGAGTAATATTTCCTTTTGATTATCGAATCTACTCTTGATACTTTCCCATAAAACATGTGGATCTTTGATAGTGAGATATATATGTTTTAAGGTGATATCAATATGTTTGCGAATAAAAGCAACTGATTTTAATTTATCTTGATCAGAACAAGTATTGTTTTCTTTTAAAGTTTCTAGAATACCCAATGATCCAAGATTTATTTTTACATCCATGACCCATGATGTGTAGTTTGTTCCCGATATGTCTAGGGCATCAAACTCAAGCTTTGATAAGTTTGACATTTTCTATTTTTAGAAAGATGAACAACATAAATTATAATCATAATCAATTTCTAACAACATGAAATTAGAATCATTTTAAATTCATAAGTAGCAAACAACAAAATAATGGTATGATTGCAAATAATAAAACCACAAGGGCAGGATAGAATATAGGTTCACCCGGTGGTATATTAGCAACAATGATGATAGTTAATATGACCAATACAATAGGAAAAATTATCCTTGTGTGAATCATCTTTACACAAACTTTTTGAGAGTGGTAATCTGAGAAAATGAAGATTGATTTGTGAAAATGTGAAAAACGGAGATGTTTATTTTGTATTTGAAAAATATAGTCGTTGTAACGTCGTTAGTTGACGTTAACAACCGTTATGTATACATGACCGTTGTAACGTCGTTAGTTGACGTTAACGACTGTTATGTACTTGTTATATTAATAATAATTTTAATAAAAGAATTTTATTAGTATAAATATGATTACTATAAAATACATTTAGTATAAATACATTTAGTATAAATACGAAGATTAAGAGAATAAACATATTATGCATAAATAATAAATTTAAGAATAAACATTAGTATGCATGAAATAAATAATGATTAATTGCATATAAATGTTAGATAACATGAATATAAATGTTAGTGAAGTTAATAAGAGTTAGATTACAGAAATATAATTCAGGCGGTATAACCGACCATATATAACTTAAATAACATAAATATAAATGTTAGTGAAGTTAATAAAAGTTAGATTACAGAAATAAAATTCAGGTGATATAACCGACCATATATAACTTAAATAACATAAATATAAATGTTAGTTATGATGATAATAAAATTTACCTTACTAATAAATAATAGAAGATATCGCTAAAGAAATTTTTTTTACCTTGATTATACGGAGCACTTCGTGCTGATAACGGGTTATAATTCAGTAGGCTTATAACTACCTTTAGTGACATGTTATAATTAAGTAGGCTTATAACTACCTCTAGTGACGTGTTATAATTCAGTAGGCTTATAACTACCTTTAGTGATATGGTTTTTGACTGTGGACTATTGATAGTTATTAGAATATATATATATATATATATATATATATATATATATATATATATATATATATATATATATATATATATATAGAGTATATGAAATACATATATCATTCAAGCAAGTTACATGATTACATTTGATGGGGTATTTATAATACATGATTTACTGTGCATTATTTGACTTATAATTAGGAGTAACTGTCATCCATATTTACTTTATCACAACAAAAACTAATTTAATAAAACCTCCCGAAGACCCCCTCAAGCAGGGGTTTGGTTTGCTATTTATAAATCAAAATTTGGTGTCTTGGGCTCTACAAGTGAAAACAATTAGCCGCCATTCTTCTTTTCTTTTTTCTTACTTGCCGGCCCAAAATCATATCGCAAGCCCAATTATGTGCTCCATCCACGAAATTCACACTACTGTAGAAGAACTAGTAAAATGTTGGACCACGCGTTGTGGCGGTTGCCTTTGGATGTGCATTGTGCGATAAAAAATACCCGCATTGTTGAAGATGTAGTATCCAGAAGCCTGATGAAGCATCTTTGTGATGGTTAGGTGATTTCTGCTAGCTTCTGTATTCATAATTTGTCAATCCACACATAGGAAAGAAACATTAGTATTCCAAAAATGGATTTGGCATTTGAAACTTCATGAAAAAGTTCAAACTCAACCAAACTTGACATTATCAACCAATTGTGATAATGTCAAGAAGCTATTAATCTTCACAGTTGAACTATAATCTTCACAATCGGTTGATAACGTCAAACTATAATTCGTGCAATAACTTATTCCCTATTACAAATAGCTTCTTATGACGCACTTCAACTTTGTTCGTTTGTAACCTCCAATCTGTGCCAGCGAGCATTAGCATTTCGATTGCGGTTACATCACTAAGTTTAACCGCTAGGTTCATTGGCGTATCACAGTTAACCACATCACGACGACCAATAACTGCTGAGATTGCATCGGCATTGGTGACTACATGTTTATGAGTGGGACTAAATGAATATTTTGAAGCATCAATAGCAGCCATTACTAACCTAAAATTAGCAAAACAACCAAAACCCTAATCAGTCTTTAAATCAACACAAACTGGCTGGATTCAGTTACATTGATTGTACATAAACGATCACGATATATTATTCATTATTCAATGTCATTAACATTATTATAATTATAAGGATTCACTAATATCAGCTAAATTATAAACAGTATATATATCTACATCGAAATCTTAAAAGCGTATGAGAAATGAAAGAAATACGACCTTGTTGAAATAATTACCTAATGGCTGATGAGAAGAAAAGGAACTTGACTACTGAAATATTATGACTTCTCATGTTGAAGACAACTTGAAAAGATGCTTTAATGGAGTAATCTTGTGTGTTTTTTGATCAGTAAATTAGATGTGTTCATTGGCTTTGCATAAAGTGGACTAAATTGTACTTTTTTGGGCAAAAAACATTATAGATAATCTTATTCAAAAAATATTTATTATATAAAATCGCTTGGATATAAACATGGTTTGAATCAACTAACCGAATTTTAACATACCACGTAATCGCGTATATTACTCATTTTGACATGAGCACTTATTGGTAAGTCAACCCACCCATTTTGCATCTAATAGCCTAGAAATGTATTAAAAAAAGAACAATGGGACATCAGAAGACTAACCCTTTGGAGGTTTCGGGTTTGTGCCCGAGCTTCATGAAGACAAAACTCTAGTTTTAGAACCCTTTTCTGCAACTCCTAATCAGTTCTATTATGTTTCTTCAACTGTCACAGCAAACATGTATAATGATAATATCTGGATTGAAATAGTAATGTGCGGTGGGAGTTACGGACAATTGCAATTGGCCTACAAATAATATACGAACTGTATTACTTATGATTAAAGTAAAATACATACATTACTACTGAACAAAAGGATCGAAATTATAGTTACTAATTTCAATTTCAGCTAATAGTATACAAAAATGTATAATAAAGGTGACCATGATTTCTTGATGCATTTATGGTACAACAAACTCACCACTACTAACAACTCCTGGTGAAGCACAATCTAAAAATGAAACTGTATACAGTGTAAGTATGAATGTGTTTACCATTAAATCGATGATTGGTACAAAATTTTTATTAAATGAAAAGTAAGGAAAGAATGTACCTATATATTCTTAAAAAGTTAGATTTTTTTTTTATCAAAATATAACTAAAATAAAGAATACTCTTGATTGATTAAAAAAAAAGGGTGTCAAAATTAGGTCTGGAAATGTCGTATTGTATAATCAAACTACCAAAATCTTCTCTTCATTTAGTAATGAAGAGATAGCTTCAACCAAAAAGTAGGAATACAACAGTTAAACATCAATCCGAAGCAAAAAATTTACCTTGAGTAGCACCAAGTTGATAATGGTCATCTTTATCAGGATCAGCAACTTCAACCTAACTATTACTACGTATCCATCAACCTATCGCTCTACTGCTATTTCGGAATCCTCATGTACATCTGCTATAAATTTTACCAACGAAGTGAAAGTGTAATTAGCAATATCAATTTCTTTTCATACCTAAACCCAAACAACAAATATATGACATACACAACAACAAATAGCCCTTAAGTCAACAGGGTACACATAAAAATATTCAGGCACAATATTCAGAAATATCAAAACAAAGAACAACGGCAAACATAGATAAATCCATTAACCATTAACAATTGGTAAAAAATACTTAGAAAATAAACCTGTTGCCGACAGCGACGTTGCGAAATCCGAAGGTATCTAACAACAGTCGAACCACTAAGTAAACAAATTTCGTTATGGACCTTTTTTGTGAAGGAGATGACGACGAATCGGGTAGATAATAGGATTAGAACACAATCAATGTCAGAAAATTAAAAACCTTAAAGTTAGATGATAATCGCAGACACAAAAAGATACAAAATCCAAAACCCTAGGGTTCAATCAAAACCCTCGCCACATAATCGTCGGATTAAATAGTGGTTGCTGACGAAATCGAAGAGATGAAGGTTAAATTCGCAAGGTTTGCAACACAATCCAAAACCCTAAGAAGAGTTGCAGAAAGATAGGGAAGAGGAGAAGAAGTGAAAGAGTGGATGTCGTGGTTTAATTTTTTTTTAATAGGGCAAGGGAGTGCCGTTTTGTGTGTTTTTGTGAAGGATACGACCAAAAATCAGGTGGCTATTAGTATATAAGGGTAATTTATATTTTAAATTTCACGTATCCAATTAATACTTAATGTTTGAGCAATATTTGATGCTCCTCACATTTCACGAGTTTGGATCACTTTTGGAGAAACTTAAGCTGAACATTCAATCATTTTCATTTCAATTTCTTTTCCGAACACGAACAATTCGTCAACTAATATAATCATAACCTTAAATTATTATTTTTCATTCTAATAAGTATCATAAGTTCTTTGATTCGGCTTCAAAAACTAGTAAAACGAGAAAGATATCGCTATAGAAATATATATAATATATATAATATGAGCGATATCAGTCCTACAGTTAAATTTAGGAGTGTTCTATACAAATTTTGAAGTGTGAATTATATAAAAAAATTAAAATTAGTGGGGTCATAGGACCCACACTATTACATGCACAATCGCTAGTGAGGTTATATATGCTGTACGCGACTTATCAAGTTATATCGTGTTCGGTATTTTCTTGATCAACCCCAATGTTTAGTGTGAAGTTTGTGACCATCGATTAATATATATATATATATATATATATATATATATATATATATATATATATATATATAAATAAATAATATAGGGTGAGGATCCAGAGAGAACTAGAAGTGGTAGAGAACCGAGAGAACCAACAGCTCGACCTTCATCTATGTGCAGCTCGACCTTCAATCTGCGTGCAGCTCGAGTCAATCTGCGTGCAGATTGAGTCAATCTACGTGCAGCTCGAGTCAACCTGCGTGCATCTCGAGTCAAGCTATGTGCAGATTTTACAGATGGAGTCAATCTGCGTGCAGATTGAGTCAATCTGCGTGCAGATTGAGCTTTTTTTGGGTGCAGGAACACTCTGTTCTTCGTAAGAAAATTGAATCTCTCAAAATCAAAACTATAGCAAAAATTAAAAATGCAGATTTATTAGGTTTCATCACGTGAATCTATGTGCAAAGTTTCAAATTCTAACTCCTAGATTTGAGCTCGAATTCATGAGTCAAAGATTTGGGGAAAAAAAGTCAACAATTTCTTCATAGCTCAAATTCATAATCTATATGATGTTTCAGTTTAAATTGACGATTGGCGAGCATTAGATGTAACATTTTAAGCAACTTAAATGTTGGAATCACCATCTAAAACGCCTTTGATTGATGTTACGAATTCATATTCATCATTCACAGGTGATGGTTCTCTGGGTTCTCTGCTATGCAGAGTTCTTCAAGGATCCTTTCACTATATATATATATATATATATATATATATATATATATATATATATATATATATATATATATATATATATATATATATATATATATATATATATATATATATATATATATATATATATATATATATATATATATATATAAATCTTATATTTATAGTAATATTTATTTTCTTCATCATTAGTAGTGAAGCATTAACGTAATTGTTGAGGGTGAGAGGGCAAAAAAATTTAAAATATAAACGGTTAAATGGATACATTAACAATTTTCTTGTACAAGCTTACTCAAAGATTAGTAAAAAAAATTTATTCATAAGTATTGGCCTAAAACCATGCCCCAACCCCCCCCCCCCCCCCCCCCCCCACCCTAGCCATCTTATGTTCCCTGCACGGCGCTAATGGTACACGCTTACCCTCGCGCGCTCTGCACTATCTCACCCTTGTTTTCGTAATAATCTGGTATATTTGAGGGTGAGATTGCCTGAAGAATGGAGGGTACTTTTGGTCAAAAAAATGAGTAATACATGAAATTTTCAAGGTTTTTTACTAAAGGTTTGTGTAAAAAATATTGTAACATCCGACCCACATCAGTTGGAGAGGGGGACGAAGCATGCCTTCTAAGGGTGTGAAGTGTTGGAAAACCGTGTGTACTTTTACCAATTTCAGATTAACGCAGCGGATAGTAGAAATAATAATCTTTTATTATTTTATGAACAAAATTTTACAAGATTAAATATTCACTTATCTAATGAAACATGCACACGATTAATCTTTCCCAATGATCCAGTTACACCATAATAATTGTCATGAATATAAAACAAAAGAGGAGTTAATGATATACCTTTCTTGGAGAAATTGATAAGATAGAGAGAAACTTACGATCAAAAGTATGACCGTCTCTTAGAATAGTCCACACTACACTTCAAACAACGTCAATGGATGCTAGTCCAAACCCAAGTAATAATTAATCAACCTTTGATTAATATTATGAATCCAAAATGATACTATGTATGAAACAATGTTATTTTTTCTTACTTCCTCTCTTTTCAATTCTTTCGTCCATATATATAATATGAAGTAAAGTAAAGAGTATCAATCAATTTGGTTTACATTTTGATTGTTTGACATCTACAAAAGAACAAGGTTCAATTTTAGTATTTTTGATATATGATAATGCTAAAAACGAACATATATTTCATAGCATTATTCCTCAAGAAAGACAAGCTTTTAGTTGCAATTGTTCTATTTACAAGTGATATTCGTTTAAATAATAAAAGGTGAAGACAAAAGACAGATTCGACGAATTGAAGACGCAAACGACCAAAAAGCTCAAAAGTACAAAAGACAATCAAAAAGGTTCCAATTATTGATAAGAAATGTCTCGAAATTACAAGAGTACAAGATTCAAAACGCAAAGTACAAAATATAAAATTGTACGCAAGGACGTTCGAAAATCCGGAACCGGGACCAGAGTCAACTCTTAACGCTCGATGCAACGGACTAAAAATTACAAGTTAACTATGTATATAAATATAATATAATATATAATTAATTATATTAATTATATATATATTATATATATATTATAAAACCGTCGGCAGAGAAAGACTCCAAGGGTGTGAGCTGTAAATACATTCTCCGCGACTCGCGGAGTTTGAAGAGGTTTTCACCGCGAGTCGCGGAGCCCCAAAAATCGACTCTGGCTATAAAGCAAACCGAATTCTGATCATTTTTCATAATCTAATTTCTCTCTTCTCTCATATATACGTAAAATATATATATATATAATTTATATTTTAATTTTAATTTTAATTATAATTCTAATAATAAGGGTATGTTAGCGAATATTGTAAGGGTGTAAGTCGAAATTCTGTCCGTGTAACGCTACGCTATTTTTAATCATTGTAAGTTATGTTCAACCTTTTTACATTAATGTCTCGTAGCTAAGTTATTATTATGCTTATTTAATCCAAAGTAATCATGATGTTGGGCTAATTACTAAAATTGGGTAATTGGGCTTTGTACCATAATTGGGGTTTGGACAAAAGAACGACACTTGTGGAAATTAGACTATGGGCTATTAATGGGCTTTATATTTGTTTAACTAAATGAAAGTTTGTTAATGTTAATATAAAGATTTACAATTGAGCGTCCCTATAAATTACCATATACACTCAATCGGACACGATGGGCGGGGTATTTATATGTACGAATAATCGTTCATTTAACCGGACACGGGAATGGATTAATAGCCACTAGAATAATTAAAACAGGGGTGAAATTACATTCAAGGGTAATTGGTGTAATTGTTAACAAAGTAGTAAAACCTTGGTTTACACGCAGTCGATAACCTGGTGTATTCATTAAACAAAGTATTAAAACCTTGTTACAATTCGAATCCCCAATTAGTTGGAATATTTAACTTCGGGTATAATAATAATTTGACGAGGACACTCGCACTTTATATTTATGACTGATGGACTGTTATGGACAAAAACCAGACGGACATATTGAATAATCCAGGACAAAGGACAATTAACCCATGGGCATAAAACTAAAATCAACACGTCAAACATCATGATTACGGAAGTTTAAATAAGCATAATTCTTTTATTTCATATTTAATTTCTTTTATTTTATATTTAATTGCACTTCTAATTATCGCATTTTTATTGTTATTTTATTTTATCGCACTTTTAATTATCGTACTCTTTAATTATCGCAATTTTATTTTACCGCACTTTTATTATTCGCAATTTCATTATCGTTATTTACTTTACGCTTTAAATTAAGTCTTTTATTTATTTAATATTTTACATTAGGTTTTAACTGCGACTAAAGTCTTAAAATCGACAAACCGGTCATTAAACGGTAAAAACCCCCTTTTATAATAATAATATTACTTATATATATGTTTGTATTTTTATAAAAGTAAACTAATATAGCGTTGAGCTTTGTTTAAAGATTTCCCTGTGGAACGAACCGGACTTACTAAAAACTACACTACTGTACGATTAGGTACACTGCCTATAAGTGTTGTAGCAAGGTTTAAGTATATCCATTCTATAAATAAATAAATATCTTGTGTAAAATTGTATCGTATTTAATAGTTTTTCCTAGTAAAATATAAACTATTTTGTATACACCTCGCTTTGACATCAAGTATTTTTGGCGCCGCTGCCGGGGAACACTCTTAAACGCTGGAAGCGCAACGCTAATATAAAAAAAAAAAAAAAAGGATTTTTAGCTTACTTCTATTAAAAATTCGTTTTTGTAAAAGTACGTGTTAATTATTCAAAAATATAAAAAGAAAAACAAAAATATAAGTATTTTTTTAAAATATTTAAGTTTTATAAGTTTCTTTATTTTTATTTTAATTTATAAAAATATAAGTTTTATTAAATATCTTTTATATATAGAAAAAAAAACAGAAAACAGAAAATAAAAAAAAATAAAGAAAAAAAACGCGTCGAATATTTAAATCTGTCAACTGAATTTCTGAACCCCGCGACTCGCGGGGTTTGAAGTTTTAATTACCGCAAGTCGCGGAGGGTACCTGACACACGAACAGGAAGCCCTAATTCAGCATTAATTACGGTTTATTATTAATTATAATTATTATTTAACCCTAATTATTATTATTATTATTATTAGTTTTATTTTTACTTTTACTTTTTATTTAATTTATGTATTTAGTATTAATTAGTTTTATTAAATTGTAAAATTAGTAGTTTTATTAAATAAGTAATATAAAAATAATATTTTTATAAAAATTGTACTTTTTACAACTTTTTGTATATTTTTATATTTTGTCCCTTTTTAATCGTTTTAGCGTAATATTTGTATTTTTCTCTCATTTTTAATTTTAAACTTAGTTTTTGCTATAGTTATTTTTACTCCTAGATTTTTAGGCTTTGCCGTAGAATTCCTTAAGTGCTTTTTCTTTAGACTAAGATTTAGGTACTTTAGAATTTTGCGACGCCTTTTTAAGTTTTAGTTTCTTTTTAAGTTATTTCCATTTGGGATTTAGTTTTTCCTGTAAGCTTTAATATTTTTAGACACCTTTTACTATGTATCAATTATCATTCCAATTAGTAATCTCAATTTGCGATTATAATTTTAAGTTAGTTGTAGTAATAAGGTTAGGTTAGTCAAGTATTTTTAAGTTTTTATAAGTTTCTTTTATTTTTCCGTCACCTTTTATTTTTCAACCATTTTTTTCTTTTTCGACCTTTTTCGACGAACTCTTTTTCTCTCTTATTTCTCGCCATCCTAGTTTTTAGGACTTAGAATTTTTATTCTACTTCTTTTCTAAATTTCTTAAAATTACGAAAATTTATTTTAAGTGGTTAAATTAATAGACATCAAAATTTTCTGGTTCGTATTAATAGTTGGATTTGTACGTGGACCGGGTTATTGGAGCCAAACAGTCCTCAATTATATTGAGACCAAACGAATCCTACCCCTCTGCTGCATCTTTTGGCTATTCGAAACGTGGGCAAAATCAGAAAAGTCTATTGATTGGATAACTTATTATAATTTTTCTTTCCTTTTTAAAACTAATAGGATATTCAGTGAATGCACCGAGCAAGACGTTCATCACCTTTTGTACGTTCACCACCTGTAACTAGATCAAGACATTTAGCAAATATAACCGCCGTTGATTTTTCTTTAGAATCGTCATCCAGTAGACCAAGTACTTCAGTTCAAATTTCCGATAATCCATTTTTTGAACCCGACCTCACAATTGAGAATCCGGAGAATATTCAAGAACGGTTCGTAGATCCTGAACCATTAAACTTTCCTCCGGAACCACCAATCATTCAAACAGAGATTGTTGAGGAACGAACCATTAAATCAGAATCATCTAGTGATACCGATTCAACAAATTCAATTATGGAGAATCTGGAACCTTTAAGTATGGAAGACCGAATGAGAGCTAAACGCACTGGCCAAGGTCACGCAATTACTCATCCAGACATTAATGCGCCAGATTATGAAATCAAAGGACAAATTCTACACATGGTGACTAATCAATGCCAATTTAGTGGTGCGCCGAAGGAAGATCCAAATGAACATCTACGTACCTTTAATAGGATCTGCACACTATTTAAAATCCGAGAAGTGGAGGATGAACAGATATATCTCATGTTATTTCCCTGGACTTTAAAGGGAGAAGCCAAAGATTGGTTGGAATCGTTACCTGAAGGGGCGATCGATACATGGGACGTTTTAATTGACAAATTTCTTAAACAATTCTTTCCTGCATCTAAAGCCGTAAGACTTCAAGCAGAAATTGTTACGTTCACACAAAAACCAAATGAAACTCTATATGAGGCATGGACAAGATATGGAAAGTTGTTAAGAGGATGTCCGCAACATGGTTTAGACACCTGTCAAATAGTACAAATATTCTACCAAGGATGCGACATCACTACAAGGAAAGACATAGATATAGCAGCTGCTGGTTCTATTATGAAGAAAACCGAAACTGATGCTTACAAAATTATTGATAACACTGCTTCCCACTCACATGAGTGGCACCAAGAAAAAGATATCATTAGATCATCTAAAGCAGCTAGAGCCGATTCTAGTCATGACTTAGATTCCATTTCCGCAAAGATAGATGCTGTGGAGAGACGAATGGAAAAGATGACTAAGGATATTCACTCAATACGAATTAGTTGTGAGCAGTGTGGAGGACCACATTTGACAAAAGATTGTCTCAGTATTGAATTAACAATGGAACAAAGAGAGAATATTTCATACATAAACCAAAGGCCTGGAAATAATTATCAGAATAATTATCAACCGCCAAGACCGATTTACAATCAAAACCAGAATTATAACCGAAATATTCCATACAACAACCAACAAGGTCCTAGCAATCAACAAGTATCCAATAATACTTATAATCAGCAAAGACCTAATTTTCAAAACAAACCACCACAACAAACCGATGATAAAAAACCAAATTTAGAAGATATGATGACGAAGCTAGTTGAAACTCAAACGCAGTTTTTCACATCTCAAAAACAAACAAATGAACAAAATGCTCAAGCATTTAGAAATCAACAAGCTTCTATTCAAAATCTGGAACAAGAAGTGAGTAACCTAGCAAGGTTAATAGGTGAAAGAAAACCGGGAAGTCTACCTAGTGATACAAATGCTAACCCCCGGAATGAAACAGCTAAAGCTATTACCACAAGAAGTGGTACAACACTTAAACCACCTGAAATACCTGTAACTTCTGATGAAACTATTCCTACTCCACAAGAACCACAACCTGATCAAGATAAGGAAAAAGAACCGGTAGTTGAAAAGGTTAATGAAAATAACACAGTTAAGGATAAACCTTATGTTAAACCATACCAACCACCACTTCCTTACCCGAGTAAAATGAAGAAAGAAAAACTTGAAGCCGAGCAATCCAAATTTTTAGATATGTTTAAACAGATAAATGTAAATCTTCCTTTCATTGATGTGATTTCAGGAATTCCAAGATATGCTAAATTCTTGAAAGATCTAATCTCAAATAGAAAGAAAATGGAAGAACTCTCGGTTGTTACTATGAATGCTAATTGTTCAGCAGTGCTGTTGAATAAGATACCAGAAAAATTATCTGATCCAGGAAGTTTCACAATTCCATGTTTTCTGGGTAGTCTTAGTTCAATAGAAGCATTGGCAGACTTAGGTGCTAGTATAAATCTAATGCCGTACTCACTATACGCTAAACTAGACCTTGGAGAATTAAAACCAACCAGAATAAGCATACAACTAGCCGATAGATCAATAAAATATCCTAGAGGGATAATGGAGAACATGCTAGTTAAAGTTGGTACTTTAGTATTTCCAGTAGATTTTGTTGTTTTGGACATGGAAGAAGATTCTCAAGTTCCTCTCATATTAGGAAGACCATTCTTAAACACGGCTAAAGCAATGATAGACGTGTTCGGTAAGAAACTGACCCTAAGTATAGAGGATGAGAGTGTTACCTTTTCAGTTGATAGAGCAATGCAACAACCACAATCTGCAGATGATACATGTTATTATATTTAAACTATAGATGCACATGCAGAATTATTAGAAGAATTTCCAGAATTACAAGGAACAGGAGAATGTTCTTTAGGAGTAGGTAATGAACCAATTGATGAAGCTGAAATGTTAGCTACACTTATAGCTAATGGATATGAACCAACAACAGAAGAAATTCAAATGCTAAAAGAAGAAGACAGATATCGATATAAATCATCGATAGAAGAACCTCCGAAATTAGAGTTAAAGCCACTTCCAAACCATTTGGAATACGCTTATTTACATGGTGAATCTGAATTACCTGTAATAATATCGTCTTCTCTTACTGAAAATGAGAAATCACAACTCATTTCTGTGTTGAAAGCTCATAAACCAGCCATTGCATGGAAGATTCATGATATAAAAGGAATAAGTCCTTCGTATTGCACACATAAAATCCTTATGGAAGAAGGTCATAAAACGTATGTGCAACGCCAACGAAGACTAAATCCTAATATGCAAGATGTAGTTAAGAAATAGATTATTAAACTGCTAGATGCAGGTTTGATATATCCAATCTCTGATAGTCCATGGGTAAGCCCAGTTCAATGCGTACCTAAGAAGGGTGGCATGACTGTCATTACAAATGAGAAAAATGAGCTTATTCCTACTAGGACTGTAACAGGATGGCATGTATGTATTGATTATAGAAAATTAAATGACGCCACCAGAAAAGATCACTTTCCCTTACCTTTTATTGATCAAATGTTGGAAAGATTAGCCGGAAATAGTTACTATTGTTTTCTAGATGGATTTTCCGGATATTTTCAAATTCCAATAGCACCCGAAGACCAAGAGAAAACCACATTCACGTGCCCTTATGGTACTTTTGCTTACAAACGCATGCCATTTGGACTTTGCAACGCCCCTGCAACCTTTCAAAGGTGTATGATGGCAATTTTTCACGACATGATAGAAGAATGCATGGAAGTATTCATGGATGACTTTTCAGTCTTCGGTGATACATTTAAATCATGTCTAGTTAATCTGGAACGAATGCTAATTAGATGCGAACAATCAAATCTAGTACTTAATTGGGAGAAATGCCATTTCATGGTTAAAGAAGGCATCGTTATTGGACATAAAATTTCAAAAGAAGGAATTGAAGTGGATAGAGCTAAAGTAGATGTAATTGCTAAACTTCCACATCCCACCAATGTTAGAGGAGTTAGGAGTTTTCTAGGGCATGCCGGTTTTTACCGACGTTTCATAAAAGATTTTTCTAAAATTGCCACTCCTATGAATAAACTCCTAGAAAAGGATGCTCCATTCATCTTTTCAGATGAGTGTATCAAATCTTTTAATATTCTTAAAGAGAAACTCACTAATGCGCCGATCATGATAACACCAAATTGGAATCTACCATTTGAACTAATGTGCGATGCAAGTGATTTTGCAATGGGAGCCGTTTTAGGACAAAGGATTGAAAAACGATTTCAACCTATATATTATGCTAGTAAGACGTTACAAGGAGCACAAACGAACTATACAACTACTGAAAAAGAACTCCTTGCTATTGTCTTTGCTTTTGACAAATTTCGATCATATCTCGTTCTAGCAAAAACGGTGGTCTATACCGACCATTCTGCTCTTAGATACCTATTTTCAAAACAAGATGCTAAACCAAGATTAATCCGTTGGATCTTACTCTTACAAGAGTTTGATATTGAAATCCGAGATAAAAGAGGAGCAGAAAATCTCGCCGCTGATCATCTTTCTCGTCTTGAAAATCCCGAATTAGAAGTTCTAAATGAATCAGCCATACAAGACAACTTTCCTGATGAATATCTATTGAAGATAGATAATAAAGAAATACCATGGTTTGCAGACTATGCAAACTACTTAGTTTGTGGATTCCTTGAAAAAGGATTATCGTACCAAAGACGAAAGAAATTCTTCAGTGATATAAAACACTATTTCTGGGAAGATCCACATCTGTTTAAAAGTTGTCCCGATGGAATAATATGCCGATGTGTATTTGGAGATGAAGCTAGTAAAATTTTAAACCATTGTCACACAGGACCAACAGGAGGGCATTATGGGCCTCAACTAACAGCAAGAAAAGTTTATGAAGCTGGATTCTATTGGCCTACAATTTACAAAGACGCACACCTTCTTTGCAAATCCTGTGATGCATGTCAAAGGGCCGGAAAAATAAGTCAACGTGATGAAATGCCACAAAATGTCATCCAAGTATGTGAAGTATTTGACATTTGGGGTATTGACTTTATGGGTCCATTTCCAAAATCTCATAATAATCTATATATACTCGTAGCCATTGATTATGTATCTAAATGGGCAGAAGCACAAGCTCTCCCAACTAACGATGCACGAGTTGTAGTCAACTTTTTAAAACGTCTTTTTGCAAGGTTTGGAACACCGAAAGCTTTAATAAGTGATCGGGGTACTCATTTCTGTAATAATCAACTTGAGAAAGTTCTTAAAAGATATGGAGTAACTCATAAAATCTCCACCGCATATCATCCACAAACAAGTGGACAAGTTGAAAATACCAACCGAGCTTTAAAACGTATTCTAGAGAAAACCGTAGGATCAAATCCGAAGGAATGGTCGATTAAATTGGAGGATGCACTCTGGGCTTTTAGAACAGCCTACAAAACTCCAATTGGAACCACACCTTTTAGACTTGTTTATGGAAAAGCATGTCATCTTCCAGTAGAAATTAAACACAAAGCATTTTGGGCTTTGAAAACATGTAATCTTGATTTACATGAAGTCGGACGTCTACGATTAAGTCAACTAAACGAATTAGAAGAATTAAGACATGAAGCATACGAAAATTCGTTAATCTATAAAGAAAGAACGAAGAAATGGCATGATAAAAGAATCAGAAGTTCAAAAGAATTTAAAGAAGGAGACAGAGTTCTTCTTTTCAATTCACGATTCAAGCTATTTCCTGGAAAATTGAAATCAAGATGGTCTGGACCATTCATAGTCAAAAGAGTTTTCCCATACGGAATGATAGAATTGATAAATTCAAATGGGATTGAATTTAAAGTTAATGGTCACAGAGTTAAACATTACATACATGGTCCGATGGAAGTCGACAACGAAGTTAATCACAATTTCGACACCACAGCTAACTAAGTGTGAGGAGAATCAAGTCTTTAAAGGATAATATGTATTTCTGTTAGAGTTAGATTGTCTGTTTTCGTGTAGTTCTCGAAAATGGAACCCGAATGGTCTTTCCCTAGCAGACCCTAAAGAACTAGTCTTCTCCCCCCATTCTGAATTTTTATTTTTTTTTTAGGTTTTTACGAAATGAAGACTGCCTGTGAACTAAACCATGGTCTAATGCTACACGCTTTGATCACTAAACATAATAATGACATACTACCGAGTGAAATAGTATCAGTAATCAGAGAAAGAATGGACGGAGTTAGAAAAGAATCCAGATGCGAAGATAATAAGTTACAATTTGGTAAAGGAAAATCAAAATCCGCAGCGAAAAGAAGAGCACGACACCTAGAAAGATGTCACAAATGCGGAAAATGGTCACATGGAGGTAAATGTTCAAATAATCAAACCTATTCAAATACCGAATTTGTTACTTTATGCAGAGACGGACCGTTCATATGTTTAGAAGAAAAGACACTGAATGCTCGAGGTTACGCCTATGTAGCCATGGAAAATCAATTAAACCGACTATCTTATGAATGGGATAGATCATATAACTAAGAAATCTATTCCACAGGTATGTCTGTACAGTTTTTATTTTTATTTTTATTTTTAACCTTTTG
The DNA here is from genome assembly GCF_046630445.1 of Rutidosis leptorrhynchoides. Lineage (NCBI taxonomy): Eukaryota > Viridiplantae > Streptophyta > Magnoliopsida > Asterales > Asteraceae > Rutidosis > Rutidosis leptorrhynchoides. Next base: position 20,709,181 of record NC_092338.1, read on the forward strand.
ATAATAAACGCTAATTTGTTCGCTAAAAAGTATTAAATTGGTATTGAATAAAATTAGGTTTGGCGACCGAAATTATTGATATCATTCAAAAATTTATTACATCACTGCGAAATTTAACATTTATTCTTAAGGTATAAATATCTTTAAACAATCAACCCAAAATATTTCAAAAATTCGTCATGAGTTAAATTAGGTCTTGGAACCGAAATTACTTTACCGAAAAGAGGGGCGCATATTTTTGATAATATTTGATTGATTAAAGTGGGATAAAAAGACAAAAAGATTTTTAATTTTATTTTTACCATATTTTTAAAATTAATATTTAAATCTTAAATTAATATTGTAAACTTTGTAAAAACAATATATTTAAAATTGTAAATATTTGAAAAATTAATATAAGTTTGGTATGAATTTATAATATGAATTTTTAAAATATGAATTTTTAATTTTATGCACTTCAAAAATTAAGTTTGGTGTGAATTTTTAATTTTTAATTTTTAATTTTGAATTTTATATTTAAGTTGTGTGAATTTAAAAACAAAAATTTACTTTATCTCATTAAGTTAAGAATATGATTTTTAAAATTCGTCGTAAGTTGAAGACTAGGTCTTTGAACCGAAATTGCTTTACCCGAGGGAGGGACGAAAACTTTTATTATCATTATTTTTAATCTTATTGAATTAAAGTATGCCAAAAACATTGAAAAAACCCAAAAATCTTAGCTTTTAAAACAATCGCTACAAAAAGACAAATTTTAAAATTTTGTCGAGAGACGGACTAGGACATCGATCCGAAACGACCTCGTCCTAAATAACAAGGGAAACAAAATTTTAAAATTAAGTACTTAATTGTTTTAATAAGTTAATGATTATAAAAAAAAAAAAAAAAAAAAAAAAAAAAAAAAAAAACTCCGCGAGTCGCGGAGGGTCCGAAAATCAGAAAAAAAAAAGAGCTGAACGATCAGTGCACCACACAACCCCAAAACAGAAAAATAGCTGCGAAAAACCCGAAAAACACCCCCAAAAATCCCAATTTTTAACCGTTAATCACCAAATTTTTTGCTAAAATCATGTTGAGAAGGATGCTATCTAAGAATTACTCAAGAAAAACGGTAAATTTCTACACCTAAACACCATTTAATTCGAAATTTGATGTTCTTGAGCAAATTTTTCCCCAATTTGATTTTGATGCTTTTTAGTGTAATTAGGCTTAAATTGTTTATGTATTATGCTTGTATAACCTAGATTGATGCTGTTTAACTTGATTAGAAGCCTTAAACTTCAAATTTTGAGTAATCTAGGGTTTGTGTTCTTGAGCAAATTTGGGGCTTTTTGATATAAACAGGTTATGGCCGATTTTTGTCATGAATTGTTGCTAAATTGAGTGGTGTAACATGTCTAGGTAGTTAAATGATCCAAACTTTGAGCCTAAACATGATTTTGAGAATTAAAGTGGACTTTTTCAAGTCTAAAATTCATGAACTTGATTTTTGAAAGATAATGCCATTTGAGACTTGTTTAATTGCTAGTAATGATTATTTTGACATGTTATTTGAGTTGAATGCTTATGAACTTGGCGAACATTTTCGTATATGCTTATTTGAAAAAGTGTAGATTTGATGAAAATATGAAAATGAGCTTAAGTTTGATATAAATTGATAATGTCATTGTAATTATTTTGATTGATGATTTTGCTGACACTAATGCATATTTGGATGCACAAAATTTGTGTTTAATGTGTTTTGCAGAATGAAAGGGGTGAATCTTCATCCCAAGCCCGCAATGCTCCTGCTGAGAATTTGGAACAACAGGAGGTGGATAACTACTACAAGCAGGATGTACCTCATCCAGTCATGACCTTTTCCGATATGCATTTGGAAGAGTTGCACCCGAACCTGAGATTTGACAGACTTTGGATAGATTATCCAAAATATCAAAGGGGTTTGCATACTCTTCATTCTAAGGTTATTGAGGTACCGAGGGTCATAGAATGGGGACCCTTAGAAGCTGTAGAATTGGCCGGGCCAATTAGGGAATTACTTGTACAGAGGTATGGTAATTCTTCTTTTAATGACTGGATATGTTTATTCACCATACGTAGACCTGTATATAAAGTATGGTGTGAAGAATTGTTATGTAGTATAGAGTTGAATGATCGGGTAGCTAGTTTAACCGATCGTTCTTTTATTAGATTTTTGTTAGGCGGTTCAATGCGCCACATGTCTTTACTGGACATGGCTTAGGCTTTACGTATATATACGCCTGAGGAGTTAGCGTCTGCCGATTGTAGAGGATTGATACTAAACGGTAGAAAGATAGATGAAAATTTTGATACACACGGTGTGTGGAGTCAAATGACAAGCCATCACCGTTTCAAAGGGGGAAATTACTCTTATTTGGATATAGATAGAGCCGAATTAAGAGTGATACATAGGTTTTTAGCTAATTCGATTACACAAAGGGGTAAAAACAAGGAAAAAGTAAATGAACAGGATTTGTTTTACCATATGTGTATTCGAGACCCACAAAGCGCTGTAAGTATACCATATTGTGTGGGTTATTATTTATCAGCTATGGTTCGGGGGATGCGACCACATAGCATAATAGGAGGTGGTATTTTTATTACTTTGATTGGTGAATATCTCGGTGTGGATATAAGTCGGGGGGGATTATTACTAGAAGAGCCGGAACCCCGCGATACTATAGGTTTAAATGTATACCATGGTGCGAAAGTTTTGAAGAGGCGAAATAACGCCGCAGTACGATACCATGGTAGACATCCACAGGTGGAGAGAAACCAGCAACAAGGTAATGTAGGAGGGGGGAATGAGATGCAAGAAATGCATAGGTTTATAGCTTCTCAGGAATACGAAAATGCTAGACAGAGAGCATTTGAAGATTGGCAAGTTCATCAGAACCAAATCATAGCTCATTGCCAACATATAGGTAGAAACTATATTCCTACACCGAAACCCATCTTCCCTCCTTGGTCTATAGAGATGCAGCCACCATATCCTACGTATGACCCTGCCGAAGCATTCTATAGCACTTATGGTTATGCCTGGAACCCCTATTGGTACCAATATTATCCTTAGTTTACTTATTATTTTTTATTATTTTGTAATTTGTAATTATTTATACGTTTAATACTTTTGTTAATATTGTAATCATTTTTATAATTATCTAACTTTTATTCTTAGATTTTAATAATTTTTGAATGTGGGGTAATAAACCAAACTTCAAAAATATGTATATATGTTTGCAGTTTATCTTATGTACACAACAGGGTAAAACAACGCATTTTCAAAGACTGGCATTAAGTTCAGCAAAAGCAAGTAATTTTGACGACAAGATGCAAAATATATGTGAAATAACAACAAGACGGAATGAACAAATGATGTGCACCATTTATAATTCAGCAAACAAACGCCAATATATTTGGAAACTTTGGTAAAATTTAATCATTTTCACACTAATCACCCTCAATAATTTAAATTGTTACTGATTTCTTGCAAATGAGGGCATTGCAAGATCTTAAGTGTGGGAAGGGGTTAAATTCTTTCGGATTTTAAAAATTTTTACTTTATACACTTGGTTACCATTAAAAATACTAGTAAAGCAGTAGTTGTATTAGAATCTAGTGCTCTCTGATAAAAAAGAACAGCCCTAGTCTTATATACTGACTACCCAATTCTAGTAAAAATTTTCAAAATTTTCAATTAAATGAATTCAAAATCATGTTTATACATATTTATGAACGATAAAACTAGGTTTTAACACCGAAATTATTGTTACCTCGGAAAGGACATAAATTAAGAAACAAACTAAAATGTTAAAATTCATTTAAAATGGAATAGAGGACGATAAAAAGGAAAATAAAAGCCAAGTGTGGGAAAATTTACCAAGTTATCTTAAACATATGTCACATATATCTGTAACAAATAACTGAAAATACTTTTGCTTTGGACTAAACTAAACTGTTTTACCCGATGAAAGAAAAGAAGAGATGGATCTACACGATGAATCAATTCCATCATTAAAAGGAAGTAAAGTCTTCCGAAAAAGACACGCGCTTCTTGATTTAGGTCATGAAGTTGTCGTCCAGACCAGCTGTAGGTTGACGAAAAATCTAGAAAAGTCATCACTAAAATCAGCAGGAAATCCACGGACCTCAGCATTAAACAGGGTCGCCATGTGGTCAGATTTATCCTAACCATGAGAAGGATTTATCTCGTACAATGGGGGGGCACCGTGCAAATTAGCTTGATAAGACTAATGAATTAAATCCCCAGAAAGGATAATCTCCTTAAAGATTAAAAATCAGCTTTTAAGACTGATATTACTCAATCCTAGAGATTGACCTTAAAGATTGAGAATTACAAACTCATGGAATTCGATGATATCTAAACTCGAGCTTAAACGAGAAAATATTTTGATCAAAATTACAAACCGATTTGTTTTCTGAAAACCCATTTTCAATGCGTTCATTACCATTGAACGTAAAATCCTAGGAATTCACCTGGAATTCATTAGGTCACCTGAACTAAATCGGGTGTCAACCGTAAGAACGGTGGTTGCATAGTGGTCAAAGACAGGACCTTGTGCCAGACCGAAAAAATTATAAGGGTGAGCTTTACTATTGCTCCTACCAAGGATAGTAATTGCGTCCGACACGTTATAGACCATAATCAAAAGCATGTCACGGGACATTGCCTTAACAGTTGCTTGTTCAACGCTTTCCTTTACAACCGGATGGTAGTTTACCGAAAGGTAATATACGGGACAAGTAAACTGGACGTGTTGCTTTCCTAATACAAGGTTAGCAAGTGGGTGACACAAAACCATAAGTTTTGAGCTAAAATTTTCAAATCTGAAACCCACCAAACCCACAAAAATATTTTGCAAACACCGGTAAAGGGTTATCCCGGAAAACTTATCTAGGGTAAAAACTAGATTTAATTTTCAAAAGATCAAATGTTTTCATAAAGATCCAATTTCCTTAATGGATCTAAATTTTTATAGTCATGTGGGACTGTAAACCATATCGTTACTACCATTGTTTATACCGCCATATAGAAATCACTGATGTACAAAGTGTGAAGAATAAAGAAGTGATTCTAGTATTTCAAGACGATATTGCTTGAGGACAAGCAACGCTCAAGTGTGGGAATATTTGATAATGCTAAAAACGAACATATATTTCATAGCATTATTCCTCAAGAAAGACAAGCTTTTAGTTGCAATTGTTCTATTTACAAGTGATATTCGTTTAAATAATAAAAGGTGAAGACAAAAGACAGATTCGACGAATTGAAGACGCAAACGACCAAAAAGCTCAAAAGTACAAAAGACAATCAAAAAGGTTCCAATTATTGATAAGAAATGTCTCGAAATTACAAGAGTACAAGATTCAAAACGCAAAGTACAAAATATAAAATTGTACGCAAGGACGTTCGAAAATCCGGAACCGGGACCAGAGTCAACTCTTAACGCTCGACGCAACGGACTAAAAATTACAAGTTAACTATGTATATAAATATAATATAATATATAATTAATTATATTAATTATATATATATATTATATATATATTATAAAACCGTCGGCAGAGAAAGACTCCAAGGGTGTGAGCTGTAAATACATTCTCCGCGACTCGCGGAGTTTGAAGAGGTTTTCACCGCGAGTCGCGGAGCCCTAAAAATCGACTCTGGCTATAAAGCAAACCGAATTCTGATCATTTTTCATAATCTAATTTCTCTCTTCTCTCATATATACGTAAAATATATATATATATATAATTTATATTTTAATTTTAATTTTAATTATAATTCTAATAATAAGGGTATGTTAGCGAATATTGTAAGGGTGTAAGTCGAAATTCTGTCCGTGTAACGCTATGCTATTTTTAATCATTGTAAGTTATGTTCAACCTTTTTACATTAATGTCTCGTAGCTAAGTTATTATTATGCTTATTTAATCCAAAGTAATCATGATGTTTGGCTAATTACTAAAATTGGGTAATTGGGCTTTGTACCATAATTGGGGTTTGGACAAAAGAACCACACTTGTGGAAATTAGACTATGGGCTATTAATGGGCTTTATATTTGTTTAACTAAATGAAAGTTTGTTAATGTTAATATAAAGATTTACAATTGGGTGTCCCTATAAATTACCATATACACTCAATCGGACACGATGGGCGGGGTATTTATATGTACGAATAATCGTTCATTTAACCGGACACGGGAATGGATTAATAGCCACTAGAATAATTAAAACAGGGGTGAAATTACATTCAAGGGTAATTGGTGTAATTGTTAACAAAGTAGTAAAACCTTGGTTTACACGCAGTCGATAACCTGGTGTATTCATTAAACAAAGTATTAAAACCTTGTTACAATTCGAATCCCCAATTAGTTGGAATATTTAACTTCGGGTATAATAATAATTTGATGAGGGCACTCGCACTTTATATTTATGACTGATGGACTGTTATGGACAAAAACCAGACGGACATATTGAATAATCCAGGACAAAGGACAATTAAGCCATGGGCATAAAACTAAAATCAACACGTCAAACATCATGATTACGGAAGTTTAAATAAGCATAATTCTTTTATTTCATATTTAATTTCTTTTATTTTATATTTAATTGCACTTCTAATTATCGCATTTTTATTGTTATTTTATTTTATCGCACTTTTAATTATCGTACTCTTTAATTATCGCAATTTTATTTTACCGCACTTTTATTATTCGCAATTTCATTATCGTTATTTACTTTACGCTTTAAATTAAGTCTTTTATTTATTTAATATTTTACATTAGGTTTTAACTGCGACTAAAGTCTTAAAATCGACAAACCGGTCATTAAACGGTAAAAACCCCCCTTTATAATAATAATATTACTTATATATATGTTTGTATTTTTATAAAAGTAAACTAATATAGCGTTGAGCTTTGTTTAAAGATTTCCCTGTGGAACGAACCGGACTTACTAAAAACTACACTACTGTACGATTAGGTACACTGCCTATAAGTGTTGTAGCAAGGTTTAAGTATATCCATTCTATAAATAAATAAATATCTTGTGTAAAATTGTATCGTATTTAATAGTTTTTCCTAGTAAAATATAAACTATTTTGTATACACCTCGCTTTGACATCAATATAATACTTTAATAAATTAATTACCCAAGTTTTAATATATTTAAAAACAATTAATTTACGAAAGCCTAAGATCCACATAGAGGTTCCATAACTACATCTGTTGATCAGCTAGCAGTTATAGAGTCTACTGGTAGGTAGCGAGTACCAATTGCATCACAGGTGCAACTCTTAGATCTTTATGGGACCTTGAGATATGTGTAGTCTAACAAACCACTATTATCTATTGGCATGTTTATCCCATCCTTGCCTCGAACTCAGTCTCACCGTGAATACGATTAAGTCGTCCAATTAGGAAACAGTGGAAATTCAGTATAGTCTCACTAGTAACTGAAAATCCACCTCGTGGCTATAATTCGATTAGGTCTCACCGTAATCAAAAAATAACGAGGAGTGTTTGCAAGCTCATTGGATGGCATGACTTAAATTTGACGGGTATTTTTTAAAAAGGTTTGTGTTAACGAATAATGCATGCACACAAGATTCGCTACACTATTTGTTAAAAATCATTTTAACCAGTTTTATATATGTCGATCGTGTTTATGCGTCTAGTTTGTTATTTTATTTTATATATAAAAGTAACAAATACACAAACGTGTATCGTTTTAAAACATTTTTAAAAGATGTCGCCCATATATATATATATATATATATATATATATATATATATATATATATATATATATATATATATATTATTTGAGTTTCAAAAAAAAATATTTAACTTTAAACTCATTAGAGTTTAACTTTTTAAAATCATCAATTTTAACCTTTGAAACTCGTTACTAGTTTTATTTGATGTTTTCATCAAAAATATTTAGCATATATTATAATCAACAATTAAATATAAATGCGTAAAAATAAAACACAACCATATCATGCATCTCACACACACATAGCCTAGCCCAAAAATCCTATGCTTGATCCCATGAGCCGACATGAGATCAAGAGGTCAAACTAAGAGTAATATCGTAACTCTCACTTAATTCAAGAATCAAGTGAAAACTTGACAAACGCCATCGTTGTCAACTTGACCTGTTCGCCATCTTCTAAGTCAACTCCACGTTGCATCTTTATCTTTAATCTTCATCTTATTACATTTATTTAAATCTGAAAATACAACTAAACTAGTACTTTTACAAATTGAAATAAACTTAAATACAATACTATGAAAATAAAAAATAAATATAATACAACTTTGGCTTCAAAATGGCCTTTCTAATAATACAAATAATCAACATGACATAATATTGCCGTAATCAACAATCACAACAATCATACATAGGTCGGGGCATTATGGGCTATGTGTGCAATCACAATTTTAATAACTACATTATTAAAACCTACATATGGCTTGTCCATGGTTACAATGCATGTGTACAACCATGGAATGAAATAAACAACAATTATTCAAGCCATAATAAATAAATTCAAAATTTATAACAGTGATTTTTTTTAGATCTTATTCGTGCGTCATGAGGTAATCAACAGAGTTGACTTTCAAAACCATAAAGGTTTTGACTTCTACCAATTCACCACAAAGCTAAATCTAAAGAAAATCACGTGACAATTAAGATGGTGTAAAAGCGGCTCGGATACCACTATTGGAAAACCGTGTGTACTTTTGCCAATTTCAGATTAACGCAGCGGATAGTAAAAATAATAATATTTTATTATTTTATGAACAAAATTTTACAAGATTAAATATTCACTTATTTAATGAAACATGCACACGATTAATCTTTCCCAATGATCCAGTTACACCATAATAATTATCATGAATATAAAACTAAAGAGGAGTTAACGATATACCTTTCTTGGAGAAATTGATGAGACGGAGAGAAACTTACGATCAAAAGTATGACCGTCTCTTAGAATAGTTCACACTACACTTCAAACAACGTCAATGGATGCTAGTCCAAACCCAAGTAATAATTAATCAACCTTTGATTAATATTATGAATCTAAAATAATACTCTGTATGAAACAATGTTATTTTTTCTTACTTCCTCTCTTTTCAATTCTCTCGTCCATATATATAATATGAAGTAAAGTAAAGAGTATCAATCAATTTGGATCACAGATATATTTTCCTTTTTGAAAGTCGTATTTATGATTTACGCATTTTAACTTCTTTTGTAATTTTCTTTTTCAAAGTCGTATTTCTCAAATACTTTAGGGGTATATTATGTAACTTATAATTAATAATTTCTATCATGTCGCTTTCATGTGAATAATAAATTAACTAATTTCGATTCATTTACTATTCATATGAATAGTAAATGAATTAATTTCGATTTACTATTTTGTTACTTGAGTAATATATATACATCATATATATATTTTATTTAACGTCTCGGTGTATATGTGTGTGACCTCGAAGGCTCAAATGTGGTTGGCCATATAGTTATATGTTGTACCTTACACATTAATCCTACAGACTCCCACTTGTGCATGGCACAATACCAAGTAACTATACAAACAATGGTAAGCGTCTAGCAACACGTCATTGTCCCCAAATTCATGTGAGGGTAGTTTCTCGAAACTTTTTATGGTAAGTTTTAAATGTCATTCGTCCTTTTGTTTCAGATACTTTAGTTAAACTTGAGATATGGATCATCGGTCATTCTCATTTGTTTAACAATTTTGTTTCTCGATCTTAGAACTGAATTAGATTACCAAACTAATTAAGTATCATCTTAATTACATTTGGGTGCGGCCACACAAATATCTTATTCATTCATCGAGGAGCTCAAAAAGTATCTAACTCCAAAAATTTTAGAGGAACAAATCCTATATTGCATACACGTGTCTATCACGAGCTTTACATTATACCCAATAATGGTCCTTATAACAGCCTTATTCAGGACAGCATTTAACCATATCAAAGTACAATGTTCCATACAACAAAACTGGCGTGCATCTCAAGTTTAAGGACATAAAAATATAATCACTAAAAGATTCACTACTGACTACGATCCATGTAGTGACATCTCATGGTTGGGTCATTCCAATATTCATCATCAATGAATACATATGAATTTTGGTCTCAATAAGTTAACTATTCATCACCAATGAATATAACCAAAATTTCATATTAATCTTAATTCATGTTATTCCCATAACATAACCGATTATGGAGATTTTGAATAATCAACAATTATTCATGGATTAAACATGCTAATATAGAACACATTGATATAAATGAAACTGATCATACCAACTATATATCAATTCATTAAGATAAAACTGCTTAATGTTCTAAAAATATCCAAATACTAAATTACAAATTAAAAAGATCGGCATCATAACGAAGTCCAATACTACTAGCATGATCATCATGCTTGTTGTGTGTCATGGGCTTCGTGAACGGGTCAGTTACATTATCATCTGTATGAACCTTAAGAATACTAATATCATTCCTCTCAACGACTTCTTGAATGTATGTAACAACCCAACCCGTAATCCATACGATAAATTTTTTTTTTATACAACACAATTTCACACCAATTAAATATGTAACCCATTTCACGAGTTCCATTTAAAACGCACAACAATTAATTGTTTACAAAAGGCACAAGGGCCACGAATAAAGTTTAGTACAAGTTTGACCCATTACAAATGATAGTTTACAATCCAAACGACACTTCGAGCATGGTTTGGGACTAAACTACCCAAAACGTTAGGCCAACATCAAAACTCCAACCAAGCATCATCACGGGACACCTAATGTCCGATAACCCCCTTGCCCTTAACTGCGCGTGCATCTAAAAAGATAAACAACGAGAGGGTAAGCTAACGCATAGTGAATGCAATAATTATACACATACATATATAACCTACATACATGCAATCACATACCCAATTACCTCATACATGCTAGCAATTTAAAAGACATACCAACGCGAGGCATAACGCTAAATCTCCAATACCACAAGCTAGCACAATGATAACATATATATAACTCGAATAATGTGAAAACACCGCACGACAAACACATAGCCATGGTTAACCAATAGTACAAGGAATGGTACTTCAAATTTCCCATTGGTATTCCCAACAACCGTTAGTGCACAACAAATTATAACACTAACACCGGAGTGGTATCGATCGCCCGAACTTTAAACCCACCCGTCACGTGTAATGTGGTATCGAACGCCCGAACTTTGAACCCACACTACATGCCCACACACATATATGACATGGCATCGAACGCCCGAACTTAAACCCATATCATATATTGACCCGATGTGGTATCGACCGCCCGAACTTAAACCCACATCGAATCTCGTACAAGTAAATACATTATATACACATATGCATAATCATTCCACTCACCTCAAGACTCTTGTGGAAGCTAACCGAGCTTGCAAAGCTTCAATGTAACGTACCTATTACATTATGCATTTATTAACATACCATCTAGTTAAATTAAATGCCAATTTCTTACCCTTGAGCATTAAATGACCCGATTGCATTAAATGACTCAACTACACCAAAACCGCCCATTAATGACCACTCCTTGTCATAAATCACTAAAAGCTAGTGATTAGGGTCTATTAACATCAACTAACACAAACTTGGTGTATTTCATACCCATTTTACCCAATTGGGTCAACTAGTGCTCTTTTGACTCTTCGACTCACAAATCAAGTCAAACTTACACAATAACAACTCTTTCATCCTTTTAAAAGTGTATTAATGACTAACAACATCATTTAGCACTTACAACCTCAAATCACAAGACCAAACCCTAGATAATAGCAATTTAGGGTTTCCTTTCAACAATCCAACTCAAAACCCACCCATTTAACCCTCAAATGGGTCACACTAGTTTCATATGAACCAAACCCTAGCTTAAACTAAATGAAACTCAAAACTTAGAGTTGAGACTTACCAAAACTATCCTCTTGTAGCTAAAAACAAGGAGAGCAACTTTAATTCTTGCTTCTAGGATTGATTCACAAAACTTCACCTTCAAATCTTGAGTTTAATCTAAGTGGGTTTTAGGATTTGAGAGGAAAATGTGAAAGAAAAAGGAAAAGAAATGAGAAATATAGAATAAGTGGTTGATATTAAAAGCTCCAACCAGATCTACACTCAAAAAGACCAAATTGCCCCTAAACCCTATATAATTTGAGTGGAATTCGAAGTCAGAACTGCAGAGGTGTCGCGGCGCGGCTCCTTTTTCACGGCGCAACATAAAGAAGGAAAAACGACCCTTCTTAACTCAAGTTCTGATCTGGATTTGCTTTGTTTGTCGCGTCGCGGCCCCATTCCTCGCGGCGCGGCATTGGCCTGTTCCTGGTCACTTCGACAACAAATCATAAAACGAAGGTTCATACAACTAGCACACCTCGTTCACTATTTCAATGCACGTCTAAGCTTCTCAATTAAGTCTCACACGACTCAACACCATCGCGACACATACATAAACACGCACACGCAAGTATTCGCATATATATATATATATATATATATATATATATATATATATATATATATATATATATATATATATATATATATATATATATATATATATATATATATATATATACATATACATACATGTACTTACACAAAAACTAACACTTGGCTCACTTAATCACACAAACGAACAAGTTATAAGCGTGCTAATAATTAAGGTTGTACCTTTAAACGCGCACAGAAAAACGGGGTGTTACAACTCTCCCCCACTTAAATCGGAGCGCGTCCTCGCGATCCAAGCCGCATGACATGAGGGAAGATAAACCAACACAAATTCTTTGGGCTCCCAAGTAAACTCGGAACCTTTACTACGACGCCATTGGACCTTAAAGGTCCTCACCTCTTTGTTACGCAACATTTTTACCTTCTCATCGAGTATAGCAATCGGCTCTTCAACGTATTCTAACTTGTTGTTTAGCTCAATTTCGTCTAAAGACAACCATGAAGAATCATCCGCAAGACACTTTCGGAGATGGGAAACATGAAATGTATTATGGATCCCCGCAAGCTCTTCGGGTAATTCCAAACGATACGCAACTTCGCCAACACGAGCTAAAATCTTAAACGGCCCAATAAACCGAGGAGCTAACTTTCCCCGTTTTCGAAACCGAATGATACCCTTCCATGGTGAAACCTTAAGCATCACCATATCGCCTTCTTCAAATTCGATCGGTTGCCTACGTTTATCGACGTAAGACTTTTGTCTATCTTGCGCCGCCTTTAAACGAGCCCGAATCATCTCGATTTTGCTATTTGTCTCCAATACCAAGTCGGTGCTCCCGACTTCCCTTTGACCCACATCACTCCAACAAATCGGGGTTCGACACCTTCTACCATACAACATCTCATATGGTGGCATTCCAATACTAGAGTGAAAACTATTATTGTACGAGAATTCCACCAAAGGTAAATGTTCATCCCAACTACCACCGAAGTCAATGATACACGCACGTAACATATCCTCCAATGTTTGATTCGTACGTTCGGTTTGACCGTCCGTTTGAGGATGGTATGCCGTACTCATATTTACCCTCGTACCCATATCTTCATGAAACTTCTTCCAAAATCGAGAAGTAAAACGCGTGTCCCGATCCGAAACAATAGACGCGGGAACGCCATGTCTCGATATCACCTCTTTAATGAACATCTTCGCGAGTGCCTCCGACAAAATTGCTTCTTAAATAGGAAGAAACAACGAACTCTTCGTCAATCTATCTACAATCACCCAAATAGTGTCAAATTGGGTTCTTGCCGTTTTCGGCAACTTGGTAATAAAATCCATGGTAATATGCTCCCACTTCCACATTGGAATTTCTAGCGGTTGCAACTTATCATATGGCTTTTGGTATTCGGCTTTAACTTGCAAACACGTGACGCATTGCTCAACATACTTAACAACGTCGAGTTTCATGCCCGGCCACCAATAATCTTTCTTCAAATCGAGGTACATCTTTGTCGCACCCGGATGAATAGAATATTTAGACTTATGTGCTTCATCAAGAAGCACCTTTCGGAAGTCACCCATCTTCAGTACCCATACTCTTTCTTGAAAAGACAATAGACCACACGAACCCCTCGTAATGAATTCCGATTGCCCCAAAATTCGTTCCGCATGCTTGTTATGAACGTAAGCCTCTATTTGAATCACACCAAGTTTTTCAAGAAAATCGTTAGTAATAATCATACGTAACAATCCCAATCGTAACGCCGGATGGGGACTCTTTCGGCTTAACGCATCCGCGACCACATTCGCTTTTCCCCGATGATAAAGTATCTCACAATCATAATCCTTCACCACATCCATCCATCTACGTTGACGATAATTCAAATCCCATTGATCAAAAAGATGTTTCAAACTCTTGTGATCCGAATAAATCGTACACTTGACACCATACAAGTAATGGCGCCAAATTTTCAAAGCATGGACCACCGCCACTAATTCGAGATCATGAGTCGGGTATCTCTTTTCATGTTCCTTTAATTGGGGAGAGGCGTAAGCGATGACTTTACCTCGTTGCATTAGAACACACCCGAGCCCATTCAAAGAAGCATCACAATAGACCGTCATGTCATCTACACCTTCCGGCAATACTAAGACCGGAGCTTTACACAATTTCTCTTTCAATAATTGAAAAGCGATTTTTTACTCGTTCTCCCAATTGAATCTCGTATTCTTCCTTGTCAACTTAGTTAATGGCGAAGCAATCTTGGAAAAGTCTTGGATAAACCGACGATAATAACCGGCCAATCCGAGAAAACTTCGGATTTCCGTAGGCGTAGTCGGTTGTCCCCAACTCTTCACCGTTTCTATCTTCCCCGGATCTACTTGAATACCATCCTTGTTCACAATATGGCCAAGGAATTGAACCTCCCTTAGCCAAAATTCACATTTCGAGAATTTAGCATACAACTTCTCTTTTCTCAACGTCTTCAACACTTCGTGCAAATGGTGTTCATGTTCCTTCATACTCCTAGAGTATATAAGAATATCGTCAATGAACACAATTACTGACTTGTCCAACATAGCTAGGTTGGCACACTCGGTTCATAAGATCCATGAATGCCGCCGGTGCATTCGTAAGACCAAAAGGCATAACTACAAATTCAAAATGCCCATAACGAGTACGAAAGGCCATTTTCTCTATATCTTCCTCACGGACCCGCATTTGATGATAGCTGGACCGTAGGTCAATTTTGGAGAAGTACGTAGCGCCTTGAAGTTGGTCGAATAAATCGTCAATCCTAGGCAACGGATAACGATTTTTGATCGTCACTTTATTTAACTCCTGATAGTCGATGCACATACGCATACTACCATCTTTCTTATTCACGAACAAGACCGGAGCACCTCATGGCGAAGCACTCGGTCGAATAAAACCCTTCTCAAGTAACTCTTGAATTTGATTCAACAATTCTTGCATTTCTTTCGGTGCTAAACGATAAGGAGTTTTAGCAATGGGAGTAGCTCCCGGAACCAACTCAATGCGAAATTCGACTTGTCTTTCTGCCGGAACACCCGGTAACTCATCCGGAAAAACATCTTCAAACTCACTTACCACCGGAATTTCACGAATGGGTGGTGGGTCATCACGAGTATCAACCACATGGGCAAGAAAAGCCATGCCACCGGTAACAACGAGACGACGTGCCCGTGCAAAAGTGCATATCGACACCGATCTCCTTCGTTTATCACCATGAATAATTAGCTCTCCCCCACTTGGGGTCTTCACACGAATAGATTTTTCATGGCACACAATATCGGCTCTATTATGATCGAGCCAATCCATACCAACCACGATATCAAAATCACCCATCGTCATCGGAATGAGATCAATATTAAAGTTCTCGGAACCAAACACAACATTACAATTCTTACACACATCAACCACTAGCACCGACTTGCCATCCGCTATTTCGACTTCTACCAGACGACTTAACTTAGCTAACGGTTTATTAAGTTTAGGCACAAATTTTGGAGACACAAACGATAAATTTGCACCGCTATCAAATAGAATCCTTGCCGGATTAGAGTTAACCATGAAAGTACCTGAAACGACTTCATTGGATTGCTTGGCTTCGTCATTGGTCATCAAATAATTACGTCCCCTAGCCGACCCCACCGCCTTCTCCATTCTCTTAACTTGATCATTTCGGAGTTCAGGGCACTCCGACTTTCGGTGCCCTTCTTGTTGACAATTGAAACATGCGATCACATTAGTACGTGGTTTTGGGCAATCACGAGAGTAGTGACCTTTTTGCCCACAATTGAAACAAGTGACCATGTGACCACTAGAAGCACCCTTCCTCACGCTACCGACACTTTCGGATGCTCCTTTACTCTTCTTGTTCGAAAAATTAGAAGCTTCAAACTTTCGTTTATTTGGCGCATAACTAACCGGACTCGGAGCTTGCACTTCAAACCGCTTCGCCACCGCCAAAAGCTTAGCAAAGGTCTCAACATGAGCAATACTAGTTTTACCCTTCAAATCATCTCTAAGGGTTGCATGAAAATCTTCCATTAGCATTTGATCATTTCCCACATACTCGGGGCAAAAACGTGCCTTGGCGAGAAAGTTGGTTTTGAGAGTGTTTAGGTCCAAAGACCCTTGATGCATGTTCCTTAACTCGTTTCGCAATTTGGAAAGATCTGCTTGCGTACGATATTCAAGGAAAAACGCTTTCTTGAACTCCGCCCATGATCAACCTACAAAAGCCGCATCACCCACCATATCAATCTTACCATCGAGCCAATCTTTAGCATGGCCCCTTAACAAACTAGTAGCAAGCCTCGTTTTCTTCTCGGGAGGGCACTCGGTAGTGCGAAAACAACCTTCAACATCGGAAATCCAAGCCGCACTTTTCATGGGGTCGGGATCCACGTGAAAGTGTGGAGGCTTAGTCGCCAAGAAGTTCTTATAGCTAAACTCCAATTCGCCCACATTTTGAGGTCTAGGAAACCTCCTTTCAACTTCTTCTTTGACGGCATTGGTCATTCGTTCTTGAATCATATCGACAATTTGTTCCGAAACCGACTCTTCGAATATTTGTTTAACCCTTCGTGAGAAAACCGAAACATAGTTTTCTAAAGCGGCCTCAATCTTGGTAGTCATCTCATCTTCCTCCACATGAGAGGGACCACCATTGCCATTCGTATTCGTTCTATTTCTCGTCTTCATTCTAAAGATTAAAACGGATTAGACATCACCAACAATTTAATACACATATATACCTATGCATATGACTGCACACACACCACATCTAGCTCGATACTTGTCGCACATCCTTTCTTGACTTGACTTGCAACCGTAATAGTGGTCGCGACTCACTATTACGCTCACATGCCGTGCCATGCTTAAACGTATCACAACCATCTTGTTCAATGTTCAAAACAATAAAACACGATTAGTAACATCATAACATAGCATAGTTGTCCACTTATGCATCAAAGAACTAATCAAACCCCGCACTGACCCGTAGTCCTACAAGTCCCGCATATAATTCCACCACACAAAAGTCTAAGTCTAGGCGCCTATCTCAAGCCACCTAAATCCCTTAGACCATGCTCTGATACCACTTGTAACAACCCAACCCGTAATCCATACGATAAATATATATATATTTTTTTTTATACAACACAATTTCACGCCAATTAAATATGTAACCCATTTCACGAGTTCCATTTAAAACGCACAACAATTAATTGTTTACAAAAGGCACGAGGGCCACGAATAAAGTTTAGTACAAGTTTGACCCATTACAAATGATAGTTTACAATCCAAATGACACTTCGAGCATGGTTTGGGACTAAACTACCCAAAACGTTAGGCCAACATCAAAACTCCAACCGAGCATCATCACGGGACACCTAATGTCCGATAACCCCCTTGCCCTTAACTGCGCCTGCATCTAAAAAGATAAACAACGAGAGGGTAAGCTAACGCATAGTGAATGCAATAATTATACACATACATATATAACCTACATACATGCAATCACATACCCAATTACCTCATACACGCTAGCAATTTAAAAGACATACCAACATGAGGCATAATGCTAAATCTCCAATACCACAAGCTAGCACAATGATAACATATATATAAATCGAATAATGTGAAAACACCGCACGACAAACACATAGCCATGGTTAACCAATATGTCATAACCCGACCTTAACCATAAGGACAAATACAATAACATATGATTTCATCGCGAGGTATTGACCTCTATATGCGACGTTTTTCAAAAACTGCATTCATTTTTACTACAAACCATAACTTTTATTACAAATACAAGGTTTAAATAAGATAATAATGATTATCGTTTAGCGATAATCTTAGACTTACAAACTTTACATGTGATAATAACAATACGACTTCCAACATATTTTACATTACAAATCCTCCGATATGCAGTTTTATTTTTGACACAAATATGCATACTCAAGATCTTGCTTAAATTCAACATGTTGCAGCGGAAGCTTTTAGTTATCACCTAAGAATAAACATGCTTAAAACGTCAACATAAAGTTGGTGAGATATAGGTTTAATGCCGGCAGCATTATGAATATAGACCACAAGATTTCATATATAAACGTTTTAATAAAAATATTCTAAGTTGTTGAGCACTTGATAACCATACTTAACATTTAATCAACGTCGCATATTCCCTTTATTATGAAATCTTACTACACCGTACCAAGTGTAGTCACCGAAACGAAGTACTGTGCAACCATTGAATACTGGTCGTCCAGTTCGGTTGGGGTTGTCAGGCCCGATAGATCTATCAACAGGATTCGCGTTTACAATACCGCATGTAAATAGTAGTTACCAAGTTACTGGGAGATATGCCAGTGATACAACTCAACGTAGAATATATAATTTTAATCACTTGTATCCATAACGTAAATCATAAAATGCATGTATTCTCATCCCGTAATATTTAGAGTTTAAAAGTGGGACTATATACTCACCTTTTCCTTGAAG
The DNA here is from genome assembly GCF_046630445.1 of Rutidosis leptorrhynchoides. Taxonomy (NCBI): domain Eukaryota; kingdom Viridiplantae; phylum Streptophyta; class Magnoliopsida; order Asterales; family Asteraceae; genus Rutidosis; species Rutidosis leptorrhynchoides. The sequence continues at coordinate 20,728,325 of NC_092338.1, forward strand.
GTATTTAACTCGACTTGGTCTCCGATAGATATCACGAACCTAACCATATATATAATATATCAACATATTTTCTTTTCAAGTAATCGTTACATATATATATACTTATAATACTTTTAATATTTTCTTAGTCCGTAGTTAGCAGTCTGTTGTTAATGGTCCACAATTAGTTGCTCAATAAAATAAATAAAGACCCCATCGTATTCGTATTGATCAGAATTAATCTCGACCCATGGTACCATGTTGTCAAATGACGTGTTGCGTGCATAAAGTACCGTGTTGTCAGATGACGTGTTTCGTACAATCATGAGGTCTTATGATTAATCTTCTCGTGTTGTTTACGGGTGGTCCTGAAATATATAAAATCAAATTATAAGTAAATATATATTAAATATTATGTTAATTAGCCAAGATATGATTAATCCGATTTTGTCATAATATGATATATTACAGGTTTTGAAGTGTTTTAAAAATCAAATTAGAATGATCTATTTAGTTTGCGAACAGGTTTGAAATCATTCAAACTATGTTCTTGTTGTTAAAAATTTTATAACACAAAATAAGATAGCTATATAAATATGAATCGAATAAGATTATGAATAAGGTTACTACCTCAAGTTACTTGGATAAAGCTACTGGAAAAGATAGAAAATAATCTTGATCAAACTTTCTTATGATGATTATAGGTTGTTCATGAAGCTAGTTCTTCATGAGTATTTGCTGAGATTGTGAAGAACACTTAGAGTTCCTAAGAGTGTGTTTTTGGTTAGAGAAAGATGGTTGTAAGAATGAAATGAAAAACCAAGGTGATGGTGATACTTATAGGACAGTCTGGTTGTTGAGGGAACAAGGACAAATTATTGTGTTGAATTTTTGAGTAATAATGTATGCTAGCTTACAAATAAGATTCCCTCTTATCTAGGGCAGATCTAAAGCTGATAAGAATATTGATTTGATGTGTATTTACCAATAGTAAATACGTATAGATGATGGGTATGATACGGTAAAAGAAGCTCAAAATCGGGCTTTTATTTTGGGTCCAACCGGGCCAAAAATAAAATTTTAAGACATTTTTAATAAAGCAATGTTAGCCCAAAAAAAAAATTCCAAGCTCGACCCCAGCCAGGGGCTCTGCCCCTTGGACCCCACCAGGGGTTGTCACCCCTTGGACCCCGCTTATCGGGGGCGCTACCCCCGAACCCCCATCATAATCAAGATAAGTTCAAACAAGTGTGCACTCTACACTTCCCCAAACTTGTTCGATATTTATCAAGATTATTTTGGTTACAAATTAATCCCATTACACTTAAATCATATTGGTGACATAAATTACAACACATTATAGATTGTAAGTATATATGTCAAAGAACGTTACATATAGTTATCGTTTTGAAAACTTAAGTTAGTGGTCTCAAAGTATACTTATAACTCATTGTTGTTAGTTCACAATGAAATGTTAAACCATCCTTAAATCATGTTAAATATGTATAGATATGTACATATACATAATCGTATAATTATCGTGTGTTATATAGTTCGTGATATCATCGGTCAAATTGGACGATCAAACGTTGTGTAAAACTCTTTTCAAAAATATAAGTCTCAACAGTTTGGATTGCTTATCATGTTGGTAAGGTTTAATTTATGTAAATATTAATCTCATAAGTATAGAACGATCGGAAAATTCCGGGTCGTTACAGAATAGTACAAGGAATGGTACTTCAAATTTTCCATTGGTGTTCCCAACAACCGTTAGTGCACAACAAATTATAACACTAACCCCGGAGGGGTATCGATCGCCCGAACTTTAAAACCACCCGTCACGTGTAATGTGGTATCGAACGCCCGAACTTTAAACCCACACTACATGCCCACACACATATATGACATGGCATTGAACGCTCGAACTTAAACCCATATCATATATTGACCCGATGTGGTATCAACTGCCCGAACTTAAACCCACATCGAATCTCGTACAAGTAAATACATTATATACACATAGGCATAATCATTCCACTCACCTCAAGACTCTTGTGGAAGCTAACCGAGCTTGCAAACCTTCAATGTAACGTATCTATTACATTATACATTTATTAACATACCATCTATTTGAATTAAATGCCAATTTCTAACACTTAAGCATTAAATGACCCGATTGCATTAAATGACTCAACTACACCAAAACCGCCCATTAATGACCACTCCTTGTCATAAATCACTAAAAGCTAGTGATTAGGGTCTATTAACATCAACTAACACAAACTTGGTGTATTTCATACCCATTTTACCCAATTGGGTCAACTAGTGCTCTTTTGACTCTTTGACTCACAAATCAAGTCAAACTTACACAATAACAACTCTTTCATCCTTTTAAAAGTGTATTAATGACTAACAACATCATTTAGCACTTACAACCTCAAATCACAAGACCAAACCCTAGATAATAGCTATTTAGGGTTTCCTTTCAACAATCCAACCCAGAACCCACCCATTTAACCCTCAAATGGGTCACACTAGTTTCATATGAACCAAACCCTAGCTTAAACTAAATGAAACTCAAAACTTAGAGTTGAGACTTACCAAAACTATCCTCTTGTAGCTAATAACAAGGAGAGCAACTTTAATTCTTGCTTCTAGGATTGACTCACAAAACTTCACCTTCAAATCTTGAGTTTAATCTAAGTGGGTTTTAGGATTTGAGAGGGGAAAATGTGAAAGAAAAAGGAAAAGAAATGAGAAATATAGAATAAGTGGTTGATATTAAAAGCTCCAACCAGATCTACACGCAAAAAGACCAAATTGCCCCTAAACCCTATATAATTTAAGTGGAATTCGGAGTCAGAACTGCAGAGGTGTCGCGGCGCGGATCCTTTGTCGCGGCGCGACATAAAGAAGGAAAAACGACCCTTCTTAACTCAAGTTCTGATCTGGATTTGCTTTGTTTGTCGCGTCGCGGCCCCATTCCTCGCGGTGCGGCATTGGCCTGTTCCTGGTCACTTCGACAACAAATCATAAAACGAAGGTTCATACAACCAGCACACCTCGTTCACTATTCCAATGCACGTCTAAGCTTCGCCCTTAAGTCTCACACGACTCAACACCATCGCGACACATACATAAACACGCACACGCACGCATTCGCATATATATATATATATATATATATATATATATATATATATATATATATATATATATATATATATACATACATGTACTTACACAAAAACTAACACTTGGCTCACTTAATCACACAAACGAACAAGTTATAAGCGTGCTAATAATTAAGGTTGTACCTTTAAATGCGCACGGAAAAACGGGGTGTTACAATGTAGTCAAACTTTTGAAGAATGTGTCTGCTACCTTTACGTACACGTGATTCTTTCACAAGTATAATAGCACTTGAATTATCACAGTACATTTCCATAGGGGATTCAATGTTAGGAACTACTCCGAGTTCAGCAATAAACTTCCTAATCTAAACAGCTTCTTGAACAGCTTCTGAGGCAGCAATGTATTCTGCTTTTGTTGTAGACTGTGCAACTGTGCTGTGCTTTGAGCTTCTCCAATCAACTACCCCGCCATTCATGACAAAGACATACCCTGACTGGGGTCGAGAATCATCTCGATCAGTTTGGAAACTAGCATCTGTATAACATATAATACTCAACTCTTCTTCCAAATCACCGTAAACCAAGAACATATCTTTAGTTCTACGCAAATATTTAAGAATGCTCTTAACAGCAATCCAATGTTCTTCACCTGGATTCTGTTGATAACGACTCGTCAAACTCAAAGCTAATGGGACATCAGGTCTAGTACATAACATGGCATACATAATGGATCCTATAGCCGAAGCATACGGAACACATTTCATTCGTCTTATCTCATCAGGTGTGATAGGACTTTAAGACTTGCTCATGGTTATGCCCTTTTGCATGGCAATGCTCTTGGAGTTTTGCATGTTAAATCTTCGCAAGATTTTGTCAATGTATGTGCTTTGACTCAAACCAATAAGCCTTTTGAATCTATTTCTATAGATCCTGATTCCTAGAATATACTTAGCTTCTCCAAGATCTTTCATGGCAAAACATTTTCTAAGCCAAGATTTGACATCTTGCATAGTTGGAATGTCATTTCCAATAAGTAGTATGTCATCAACATACAAGATCAAGAAGACAACTTTGCTCCCACTAGCTCTAATGTAAACACATGGCTCATCTTGGTTTTGAGAAAAATCATACTCTTTGATTTTCTGATCAAACTTAAGATTCCAGCTCCTGGATGCTTGCTTTAATCCATAAATGGATTTTAGAAGCTTGCATACTTTAGTAGGATGCTTAGGATTCACAAACCCTTCCGGCTGAACCATATATATGTCCTCGCTTAGGTCGCCATTTAGGAAAGCGGTTTTGACATCCATTTGCCATATTTCATAATCATGAAAAGCAGCTATGGCAATAAGTATCCTAATTGATTTAATGCTCGCGACTAGTGAAAAAGTTTCCTCATAATCAATTCTTTGAGTTTGAGTATAACCTTTTGCCACCAACCGAGCCTTAAAAGTATTTACATTACCGTCCATGTCAGCCTTCTTCTTAAAGACCCATTTACACCCCACTGTCTTGCAATTGGGTGGAAGATCAATCAAGTCCCATACTTGATTATCTTTCATGGACTGCATCTCTGCCTTCATAGCATCTCCCTATTTTTCAGATTGTAGATCTGACATGGCTTCACCATAGCTAGAGGGTTCATCATAATCCCCTAGATGAGGTTCATTTGAATTAATCAGAAGATTTAACCTCTCAGGTTGATGAAGAGTTCTACTAGATCTACGAAATATAGGTGCAACACGTTCTGGCTTACCAACAGTGTGTTCAGCTTCAACGTGAAGTTGGCTAGTGCCTTCAGAAGGTATGTTACTTTGTGATTCTTGAATTTCTTCAAGATCTACTTTACTCCCACTGACTTCTTGTAAAAGAAGATCTCTTTCAAAGAATTCAGCAAACCGAGCAGTAAACACTTTGTTTTCAGCTTGGTAGTAAAAGTAGTAACCCATTGTTTCCTTTAGGTATCCCACAAAGTGACATTTGATACCTCTGGGTTCTAACTTGTTTGAAGTGTCACGTTTCACATACGCTTCACAACCCCAGACTTTCAAATAAGACAACTTAGGACTCTTTCCATACCATAATTCATATGGTGTCTTTTCTACCTTCTTGGTTGGAACCATATTGAGTATGCGTGCAACCGACTCTAATGCATAACCCCAAAAAGACATCAGCAGAGTAGTTAGACTCATCATAGATCGAACCATATCAAGTAAAGTTCGATTCCTCCACTCCGACACACCATTGTGTTATGGTGTGTAAGATGGAGTGAACTGTGAGACAATCCCACGATTCTTCAGGTGGTCCAAAAACTCTTGACTCATATATTCCCCTCCCCGATCAGAGCGAAGGGCTTTAATGGTCTTTCCAAGTTGATTCTCTACTTCATTTTGGAAGATTTTGAATGTTTCGAAAACTTCATGTTTATGTTTCAGCAAGTAAACATAACCATATCTACTATAATCATCAGTAAATGTAACGAAGTATGTTTCACCATTCCTAGACATAGTTCTAAAAGGGCCACATACATCAGTATGTATTAGTCCTAAAAGATCTTTAGCTCTTTCCCCTAAACCGGAGAAAGGAGCCTTTGTCATCTTTCCACATAAACAAGACTCGCATACATCAAATGACTCAGAGCCAGTTGATTCCAAAAGCCCATCAGATTCGAGTTTTGAAATGCGTTGTTTGTTTATATGACCAAGACGACAATGCCATAGATTGGTATTATTCAAGTCTTTCTTGACTCGTTTGGCGGTACAGGTATATACATAATTATTATTTGAAATCACACCATGCATATCAATTTCAAAAATACCATCACGTGGAATAGCATTAAAATAAAATACATTATTCTTAGAAACTGAAATACCAAGGTGCGTAAAAGTAAGTTCAAAACCAACATCTTTCAAAAGAGAAACTGAAATTACATTGCTCGTAATACTAGGAGCATAATGACATTGTTCCAACAAAACAATAAGACCACTAGGTAGAGTAAGCGCATAGGTGCCAATAGCTTCGATGGCAGCTCGAGCCCCATTGCCCACTCTTAAGTCTAGTGTGTTGTTCTTCAGTCTCTTACTTCTTCTCATTCCCTGCATATTGTTACAGAAGTGAGTACCACAACCAGTATCAAAAATCCAGAAATCACTAGAAAAAGTATATAACTGTATATGAAATATACCTGATTTGCTAGTCTGGCCAGCTTTGCCTTTTCTCAACTCAGATAGGTAGGAAGGACAGTTCCTCCTCCAATGGCCAACTTTTTCACAGTGAAAACATTCGGCGTCTTTCGCTGGGTTTTCTTTCTTGGGAGGTGGTGGAATTTTCTTCTTAGCAATTGACTTGCTTTTTCCTTTTCTCCAAGTTTTCGGCTTATTCTTTTTCACATTACCATCCCTAATCATCAGGACACCTAGATCAGAAACCTTATATGGAATATCCTGTTCAGCAGTTTTGAGCATCGAGTGCACCTCTGCCAGAGATTTCTCCCAACCTTGCATATTGTAATTCATCACAAACTGGTGATACGATTTTGGTAGTGAAACCAAAACTGTGTTCACAGCCAAGTTAGGCGGAAAGGTAGTTCCAAGTTTTTCCAATCGGTCAATGTAGCTTTTCATTTTCAAGACATGAGAGCTCACTGATTGACCCTCCTCCATTTTGCATGTTTGAAGAAGCTTATAAGTTTCATATAACTCTTGACTAGCCTGTTTCTGAAACATATTTTTCAACTCAGTCATCATATCATATGTTGTACGATCTTCCATTTCCTTTTGGAGGTCAGAAGTCATACTAGCAAGCATGATTAAAGCTATCTTCTCTTGCTCATCAAACAATTTCTGATAAGCATTCTTTTGAGCAGCAGTTGCTATCTCAGGAGGAGCTTCGGGTAAGGGTTCTTCAATTTTGTTCAACTTTCCTTCATATTTGAGAACAATTCTCAGGTTGCGGTACCAATCGAGGAAGTTTGAACCATTGAATTTCTCCTTCTCCAACAAAGAACGGAGGGTGTTTTGGTTTACGTTTTGATTGTTTGACATCTACAAAAGAACAAGGTTCAATTTTAGTATTTTCGATATAATACTTTAATAAATTAATTACCAAAGTTTTAATATATTTAAAAACAATTAATTTACGAAAGCCTAAGATCCACATAGTGGTTCTATAATTACATATGTTGATCAGCTAGCAGTTATAGAGTCTACTGGTAGGTAGCGAGTACCAATTGCATCACAGGTGCAACTCTTAGATCTTTATGGGACCTTGAGATATGTGTAGTCTAACAAACCACTATTATCTATTGGCATGTTTGTCCCATCCTTGCCTCGAACTCAGGTCTCACCGTGAATACGATTAAGTCGTCCAATTTGGAATCAGTGAAAATTCAGCCTAGTCTCACTCGTAACTGAAAATCCACCTCGTGGCTATAATTCGATTAGGTCTCACCGTAATCAAAAAATAACGAGGAGTGTTTGCAAGCTCATTGGATGGCATGACTTAAATTTGACGGGTATTTTTTTAAAAAAGTTTGTGTTAACGAATAATGCATGCACACAAGATTCAATACACTATTTGTTAAAAATCATTTTAACCAGTTTTATATATGTCGATCGTAGATGTCGCCCATATATATATATATATATATATATATATATATATATATATATATATATATATATATTATTTGAGTTTCAAAAAAAAATATTTAACTTTAAACTCATTAGAGTTTAACTTTTTGAAATAATCAATTTTAACCTTTGAAACTCGTTACTAGTTTTATTTGATGTTTTCATCAAAAATATTTAGCATATATTATAATCAACAATTAAATATAAATGCGTAAAAATAAAACACAACCATATCATGCATCACACACACATAGCCTAGCCCAAAAATCCTATGCTTAATCCCATGAGCCGATATGAGATCAAGAGGTCAAACTAAGAGTAATATCGTAACTCCCACTTAATTCCAGAATCAAGTGAAAACTTGACAAACGCCATCGTTGTCAACTTGACATGTTCGCCATCTTCTAAGTCAACTCCACGTTGCGTCTTTATCTTTAATCTTCATCTTATTACATTTATTTAAATTTGAAAATACAACAAAACTAGTACTTTTACAAATTGAAATAAATTTAAATACAATACTATAAAAATAAAAAATAAATATAATACAACTTTGGCTTCAAAATGGCCTTTCTAATAATACAAATAATCAACATGACATAATATTGCCGTAATCAACAATCACAACAATCATACATAGGTCGGGGCATTATGGGCTATGTGTGCAATCACAATTTTAATAACTACATTATTAAAACCTACATATGGCTTGTCCATGGTTACAATGCATGTGTACAACCATGGAATGAAATAAACAACAATTATTCAAGCCATAATAAATAAATTCAAAATTTATAACAGTGATTTTTTTTTAGATCTTATTTGTGCGTCATGAGGTAATTAACATAGTTGACTTTCAAAACCATAAAGGTTTTGACTTCTACCAATTCACCACAAAGCTAAATCTAAAGAAAATCACGTGACAATTAAGATGGTATAAAAGCGGCTCGGATACCACTATTGAAAAACCGTGTGTAATTTTACCAATTTCAGATTAACGCAGCGGATAGTAAAAATAATAATCTTTTATTATTTTATGAACAAAATTTTACAAGATTAAATATTCACTTATTTAATGAAACATGCACACGATTAATCTTTCCCAATGATCCAGTTACACCATAATAATTGTCATGAATATAAAACAAAAGAGGAGTTAACGATATACCTTTCTTGGAGAAATTGATGAGACGGAGAGAAACTTACGATCAAAAGTATGACCGTCTCTTAGAATAGTCCACACTACACTTCAAACAATGTCAATGGATGCTAGTCCAAACCCAAGTAATAATTAATCAACATTTAATTAATATTATGAATCCAAAATGATACTCTTTATGAAACAATGTTATTTTTTCTTACTTCCTCTCTTTTCAATTCTCTCGTCCATATATATAATATGAAGTAAAGTAAAGAGTATCAATCAATTTGGATCACGGATATATTTTCCTTTTTGAAAGTCGTATTTATGATTTACGCGTTTTAACTTCTTTTGTAATTTTCTTTTTCAAAGTTGTATTTCTCAAATACTTTAGGGGTATATTATGTAACTTATAATTAATAATTTCTATCATGTCGCTTTCATGTGAATAGTAAATTAATTAATTTCGATTCATTTATATGAATAGTAAATGAATTAATTTCGATTTACTATTTTGTTACTTGAGTAATATATATACATCATATATATATATTTTATTTGACGTCTCGGTGTATATGTGTGTGACCCCGAAGGCTCGAATGAGGTTGGCCATATAGTTATATGTTGTACCTTGCACATTAATCCTACATGAAGACATTTCCTAGCATGACGCGTTTTGGGACCACAAGCGCAGCAGATCCCATGAGAACTCTGCAGTTAAGCGTGCTCGAGCGAGGACACTACCGGGAAGGTGACCTCTTGGAAAAGTGCTCTTCATCTGTGGTCGCTAAGAAAAATCCGTACGCTTACGAGTAAAGCGGACAATATCATGCTACGGGTGGCTAGACTATTTCACCCAGGAATCCCCTTGGGATGTGTGATAAAGGAAGAAGATCACGATAAATAATACTCGTAATCCAATATTTAATAGGATGGGTCCACTAAAAAATTAGTAAATGACATATTTATTCATCATTCATTCTGTATTTTATTTAATACAATAATAATAACCTAATAATGAAAAAAGACAATAAGATTAATAATACTTAATGATTTTTTATATCTTTAATTTAGTTGTAATATTATTTCTTTTTAATTTTAATGAAAGTATTTTTTAAAAGTAAAATATTTAATTTTAAGAACAGTTTGGGATCACTCGGGGGACTAAACCACCTACGCAATCATCTCCCGCAATTGCATAACTCACCCCCAATTGCTGCCCTAAAGGAAACCTGGGCCAATCCGAGGGTATGACCGGTAAAATCCCCTTTTCCTGCTACCCCCACAACGAAATGTGCGAAAGGTGACCTTTGGTGGATTTCTGGATTAGGGGATAACTTTATGCACAATATTGTAGTAACCGGGACTCGAACTCCTGACCACTAACAAAGAGTGTTAGACCACTACTAAAGCTAAAAAACAAGGTTAAAAATAAAATAAAATAAAATATGTTATGGTTGACTCAACCCTAAAAGCTAGAAGCTAGTTAATCCAAACGGAGCTAAATTATTAGTTAAGAACTTTTTGATAAAAGCTAAAAGTTTTAAAAAGCTTCTGCTTTTTAAAAGCTTTTTGTCAAACACACCCATAGTATTGCTCTATTAGTTATTTTTGAACGTGAAAACTATTGTGAACTAATTATTGATAATGCAAGTTTCGGTGAGTTTCACCTTTTTAACTAAATCATTTTCATAGGGATTTTATTTTAACTGCTTAAAAACATAAACGTCAGTAAATTAAAGAGTTATAAACTTTAATACTCGATGGACACATGCCCATAACCCTCCTAAGCCCTCGATTATCCATCATTTATGTTTATATATATATATATATATATATATATATATATATATATATATATATATATATATATATATATATATATATATATATATATATATATATATATATATATATATATATATATATATTTCTCTAGCTTTCATGAGTTATTATTAAGAAGAACTCCCTAAATCAACCTTTTAAATTACCCATCAAGGTGTCGTTACACCCCTTTCAACCCAACTACAAACGATATCTACATTATAATTAAAAATATCTAAATTAAAATTTAAATAAAGTTTCAAAGGTTGACTAAAATGGAGTGGATATAATATTATATAACTGTGATTACGATAAACATAATTATGATTAGCAACATTGCAACAATCTTAACTTTTAGTTTATTACTCGATTAACATCAACAACATACCGAAAACAATATCATTGGATTGCAAGGTCAAACGCTCTATACTCACGTTACCGTCTCTATGACAACCAATCACCTATCACCATGTATAATGTTAATCAAAATCACATCACATTTAACTTATTAACTATCTCAAATAATGCACCAATAATCAAAAATGCCTTTCAACAAAATGAACATTTTATTTAATACGGAGTAATTTAATATCTCAAAATACAAAGTTTAACTACCGTAAGGTACAACAAAATAAAGATATTTTTTTTTTTTAAGAATAAGGAGATGGAATACATGCATATACAAGTATGAAATTAAGTTTATTTATGTATTTATGTATATTACATCTATACATATAATAGGCTTCTTGTATACATCTCTACAAATAATTAAAAAAGGTAATTGAATAACTAATTGAATAACATGATCAAATTAATCAGAACAAAATTGATAAAGATCGTCCATTGAAGGTAGATCCAACAATAATTTATCCAAATCTTTAAACGACATCCCTTTATTCAACATATGAGAATTCACCCTACTACGATCACTACCACCACGACCAACATCACGTAACAATGACTTATCGTTAGGGGATGTGTTAGGAGAGGGTGAATCTTTGCCGGTGAGACGTTGAACAACGGACTTAAAACTCATAGCATCGGTCTCAACATACTCGGTGTTGATGATCACCACTTTCACAGGGCTACCTCTTGTTGATCTTGACATAATTATTATTATTATTATAGAGCGATACAAGTATACAAGTTTAAATGAATTACAATGAAAAAATTGTCACGAAGTGAGTTTGTATGTATACGGATTGAAGGTCGAGATGTGTAAATGATGAATATATATAATTAAAAGTTTTGTGGGTTGGTTTGTTTATATAGGAAATGCATACAAGATGACTTTTTGGGTCGAGATTTTACAAGTGGATTTTGGTGGGGAGGAGTCGACCCATAATAAAGTCAATTTAAATAGCTTCCTTCAACAATATGTTGATTTGCAATTCTTACCATTTAAGTTCAATCTTCTACATTTTTGGTCCACTATTTATTATTGTTGAGCTTATCAATGTTTTGATGGCAATTTTTTTTTTTTTTTTTTTTTTTTTTTCATAATAGCTACCAATCTATCAAGCTAACTGATATACATAATATTTTCGAAAAATTATCTTCAGCAGGACTGCATCACTCACAATACTAAAGTTAATCAATATGGCATACAATATGTTTTTCTATTAATCGAGTCCACAAGTAGTGTCGATTTATTGAAGTCTTGACTGTCGCTTAAAGTCAAAATTGAACTTCAGGCATGTTTAAAATTCATGAAAATTCGATTATACCATTTTAATGACGTCTTCACACCATTTATTATTATTGTTATTATTATTATTATTATTATTATTATTATTATTATTATTATTATTATTATTATTATTATTATTATTATTATTATTATCATTATTATTATTATTATTATTATTATTATTATAAACCTACTTATTGATTTGAGATCCATTCGAAAACAATATATCTATTCATAAAATATTGAAAGGAAAGACTTTCTCTACTCTTAGGGTGTTTCACTTTGAGTTGAGAAATGACTTTTTTTATTCTAGGATAGAGAAGGATTGTCTACATCTGACATTTCTCATATCACACTTTTGTGTGATTGAATTTTGTTGTTGTTGTACAATATGCTTTTCAATTAAATATTAGTCTCCTATATTGAACAAAACTATATATTGAACAAAACTATCTCTAGAATATACGTAAAATGTGCTACCTATTAAAGTCTGATACATATATAGGACTTAAAATGTTAAAAAGCACTTAAAATAATTCATTGAAATAGATAGTTTACAATAATAGACTTAAAAGATTAATTTATATGTATTGAAAATTTTAACGTTTATAAATACTAAATTTTTATATATAGAACATACATTATTTACATTAATGTGACGACCTTGTTATTGCATTAATTGATAATGAAGAAAGTCTTATTGATTATGGGCTTTTAACAAAATTGACTAATATTTCTAATATGAAAACTTCAAGCAATAATGAATGAGTTTTTTTTTTTTTTTTCCTTTTCTTTAAATTGCATTCCTCTTTCATAAACTAAAAAATTTGTGTGCCAAAGATACTCATAGAGCTTGTTTTTTTCATAAACTCTTAAATAAGCTCCTATCAAATACGGAGTAACGCTACTAAAGAAAAAGTACTTCAAACAAAAATCTTCATTGGAACATAAACTCATTACTTAAATATGTACTAATTAATTTTTAATATTTTTTTAAAAGTGAAAGGACTAATTTTGGAGATAACTGATTTGAGTTTTTAAGCGGGAGGAGTTGACCGTTAATAGAGAAAAACTATGCAGTCTACAAGGACCAAAAAGCCCATAAAAATATGGATCGAGTCAAACCACGACATCATCATCAAATATCATGGTCCCTCGAAGCTTCCCATGCATTTCACCATCTCATTATTTATATGGGCCACAATTGCCATTCACGTATAAAAATGTAACCACGTTACCCGTGATAATGTTAAATTCTAGTCTCATAGTTTTAAAAATAATCCTACGGTCTAAACTTTTTATTTTTAGTAAATACACAGGTTGATATATTGAATCAAAGGCGAATGCGATGTTCATACTTCATAGACGTGCAAAAGTGACCGATGTTGTCCATAATTGACATCGTATGGGGTTGAATAAAGTGTTTACGTACCATATATATATTTTGTCTACAAGTGATTTTCTACATTATTGATCAATTACTGTACAAAATTCTTTTCATACATTCATTAGTTTTAAATAAAATACACCTAAAACAAAGATATACTGCGTAATGTTTACCATATTTGTCCAAAGGTTTCACTTTTTGAGACATAAATATCTTAACATTTTTTAGTAATAGGGCATAAATACTTAAATATTCATGTACAACTGAAAAAACCCTTTTATCCCTTTTATCATTTCAAATTCGTGATTGGTGGTTTGGTACAAGTTGTTTTATTTTTAAATAATTGACTTTCAAATCTTGCAGTGACAAAAAAGATCCTTTCAGAATAAACAAGCTAGCCAAAGTAGTGTGAAACCAAGACTATGTTGCTATTTTTTAATATTTAAATAATAAATATTACTAATATTTAGTAGAGTATTTGACAACATGTAAGCAAGAAAAACTTCCAACTCCCTCAAGACTTGTAAGAAGAACGTTCCATATATATATATATATATATATATATATATATATATATATATATATATATATATATATATATATATATATATATATATATATATATATGCAGGGCCGTCTCATTGATTTTGAAGGCCCTGTTCGAGACGTAAAAATGGGCCCTTATTATTTGGTCTAAACGCGGAGTTTTTCAGTAGCAAGGAGCGGCTATGGCGTTGTCCAAAAAATAAAAGTAGGCCTTTTATATAATAAACTTTCATATATAATAACAAGTCCAATATTACTAAAAAATCTTCATAAATACTAGCATCAATTAAAATAACCATTGAAAAAAAACATAATATCAAAGGAATTGAGAGGAAAGTCGGCTACGAACGTCGGAACATGTTACTATGTTGTTAACTGTTTTAAAATTACTAAATTAGATAATGGAAAATTAGAAATAGATATTAGTCTTTAATTAAATTGATAAAATATATATACACAAATCAATAAATAAATAAATAGATAAATATAAATATAAATATAAATATAAATATAACAAGAAAGATACAATATAACACCTTTTACTGATTAATGAATTCAAGGAGACAAGGACTGGTCAGTGGCGCTGGTTTCGAAGCGAATAAAGTACACCGTATTGATTTGAGAAGTTGAGGCACTGTAGCGGCTTTTCAATTTTATTTTGTAAAACTTTAATAAATAAATAAAAACTGAACCTAGGTAGAAGTTATTGGACTATTTTTTTGGGGCCCCAAGTGAAGATGGGCCCTGTGCGATGGAACGGGCCGCACAGCCCAATATCCGGGACTGTGCTGGGCCGTCTCATTGATTTTGAAGGCCCTGTTCGAGACGTAAAAATGGGCCCTTATTATTTGGTCTAAACGCGGAGTTTTTCAGTAGCAAGGAGGGGCTATGGCGTTGTCCAATAAATAAAAGTAGGCCTTTTATATAATAAACTTTCATATATAATAACAAGTCCAATATTACTAAAAAATCTTCATAAATACTAGCATCAATTAAAATAACCATTAAAAAAAAACATAATATCAAAGGAATTGAGAGGAAAGTCGGCTACGAACGTCGGAACATGTTACTATGTTGTTAACTGTTTTAAAATTACTAAATTAGATAATAGAAAATTAGAAATAGATATTAGTCTTTAATTAAATCGATAAAATACATATACACAAATCAATAAATAAATAAAAAAATAAATATAAATTTAACAAGAAAGATACAATATAACACCTTTTACTGATTAATGAATTCAAGGAGACAAGGACTGGTCAGTGGCGCTGGTTTCAAAGCGAACAAAGTACACCGTATTGATTTGAGAAGTTGAGGCACTGTAGCGGCTTTTCAATTTTATTTTGTAAAACTTTAATAAATAAATAAAAACTGAACCTAGGTAGAAGTTATTGGACTATTTTTTGGGCCCCAAATGAAGATGGGCCCTGTGCGATGGAACGGGCCGCACAGCCCAATATTCGGGCCTGTATATATGTGTATATACATATATATATATATATATATATATATATATATATATATATATATATATATATATATATATATATATATATATATATATATATATATATATATATATATATATATATATATATATATATATATATATATATATATATATATATATATATATGTGTGTGTGTGTATATATATATATATATATATATATATATATATATATATGTATGTATGTATGTATGTGTGTGTGTGTGTGTGTGTGTGTGTGTGTGTGAACCAATCCATGGATAAACACTAAATGGGGTACAAACTGGATAAGTGAATATGAGCCTCACATTTTAGAAATTTTAATTTTATACTAAAAATCGCCGAGGGGTATTTTGGTCACTTTCATAATTTAATTTTCGTATCTCCTTTTTATTAGCATTTGAAATCCTTCGTCCCCAATTTTCACATTTAGTCGTTCGCCGGCATATTTCTCACGTCGGCACCTCTCAATAACCACATAGTCACCGGAATTCAAATAATAAACAAGTTAATTTTATCATCTCAGCTCTTCGCTCCTTAAGTATTAATTGATCGTAATTAATTCTACATTCTTCAATTTTATCTTTGATCCGTTTTACCTTCGCTCTTTTTAAGTTGTACGTTGTCGTTTGACTTTAATAATTTATCATCAGTTTATGCCTCATTCTGTATCCCTTTTTGTTTACTTCTACGGATTCAAGTTCAATTTGTTCATATGTTTTACTTGAAGTCCTAATTTGATATATGATTTGCTTGGTAGGTAAAATGATTATGTTTAGAAGTTTAGGGCTTTTTTTATTCATCAATGTTAGATGTTATCAAGCAACGCAATTGCTGTTTTGCTATATGTTTATTGATTAACGATTAATTAGGGTTACTTAATTAGTTAGCTAGCTACATTAAGCATCATATATATTGATTTGCATTTGTTGAATGACAAATCTATTAGCTACTATCATCAAACTGACTACCAGACTCACCATATATAAGGTAATAATAATGCACATTCTATTTTATTATGAATAAATTTCCTCTTTTAGAAAACAAAAAGTGAGATGAATATGGAAGTAAGTTATACATTGACTTTTGATGTATCTAGGTTATAAAAATACATGTGAGATTCTTTAAATTTTCTTAATTTGTGCTCTTACATGATTAAGTACCTCTATTTCGTGCTAACAAGATGTTGTAGATAAAATGAATTGTGTCTAAAGTATGTAGTTACCACAACTTTTTTTGAAGCTACCACAGTAGTACTACTTCTTATTTCTCATCTTTTTTAGTACAACATGTGTCTGCTAACTCAGATTTTGTGAAAGATGAAAGTTTTCACCTATTTCTTTTCATGTATGGTTTGCTGATTGTATCTGCAAACAATAGAATAGACCAACTTAAGAAATGATGACTCAAGTTTTGAATTGCTAGATGTATATACACTCTCATGTATGCTTCTACTCCACAATATGGAAGTTAAAACTAATATATAGTATCTAAACTAAGTATCAAGCTACAGATCTTTTTTAACTTTGATGATTAGACCCTCTCTTCCGATGTTTTCAAAAAATCAAAAAAGCTACATTATGTAAGATAAAAATATATCGAAGCTATAGAACTTTAGAAGTATTCTACTTTGCAACTATCAATTGCCAATACATATCAGAACTTGCAAAATTTCACTGTGCCTTTTGACTCTAACGATACATACAAGTTAATGTGATTGTCTATAAGAACAGAGTCGCCCATTTAAATAGATTGATAAAATGTACAATTAAAATGATAATATATTAACACGATAAATGTTGTTAAGTTATTGATGTTTGTTAGATTCAAGTTTTTCTTCCCTGCTTATATCATACTAAACAAGGCTACCACTATTGCAGGAACGGTTATACTGAGCATCATATTTTAGTTTCGCCTTTTTCGAAGGAATGATAAGATCTTAGATTTTGAAATAGATTAGTTTAACTTCTTCAATTGAATATCGTTGTACATACTCTTTACTGTCAAATTTTGCATTATATGTTGGAGTTATTACTGTTTTCCCTTTATATGATTCGAACATTACTAGGTTCAAATTATGGTTTACTAAAAATTTTTGCATCATTCATCGCCTTATTTTTATCTTTCATTACATCATTTTTATCATTAATCACCTCCTTTTAATCATTCCTCTTGTTTTTCATCATTCATTACCTCATTTTTATCATTCGTCACCTCTGTTTTATCATTCATTATATCTTTTTTATCATTCATCTTATGTTTAATCATTTATCACCTACTTTTTATTATTCATCTTATTTTTTATCATTCATCACCTTCTTTTTTTTTATCATTTATCACCTTAATTTTATCATTCATCACCTCCTTTTTTGTCATTCATCTTGTTTTTTTTTATCATTCTTCACCTCATTTTTTTTTTTGCAAATCTTTTATCATTCATTATATCCTTTTTTATCATTCATTAATTTTTTTTATCATTGACCACCTAATTTTTATCATTCATCACCTTATTTTTTTTTTTTTTTTATCATTCATTGCCTCATTTTTATCATTCATCACATCCTTTTTATCATTCATCTTCCTTTTTATCATTCATCACGTTATTTTGTCATTCCTCGCTTATCATTCAACAGCTATCTTTATCATTCACTGGTATTTTTATCGTTCATCGGATATTTTTATCATTCATCGGGTACTTTTTATCATTCATCACTTTCTTTTATCATTCATCAGCTACTTTTATCATTCATTTGGTATTTTTATCAATTATCGGGTATTTGATGAATGATAAATGCTGGATGAATGAGACTGTTTTTTGATGAATGAGAAGTGTTTGATGAATGATAGCACTATGATGAATGATAATCGTATTCTGATAAATGATAAAAGATAAGTATTTTTTATGTGAATGACAACAATTAGATGAATGATAATTATTTGATAATTGGGCATTTGGTCCAGTGGTATGATTCTCGCTTTCGGTGCGGGAGGTCCCGAGTTCGATTCTCAGAACGCCCTATTCTTTTTTTATAAAACTGATCATATTATATCAACTATTTGAAATTCCAAAACTTTTGTAACTCTATTAAAATGTTTGATGATATAAAATATTTTAATGCAAGAAACTCATTTTGTGATAAATGGTTATTGTTTTCTTATGAATGATAAGCGATTTTTAAAATAATGATAACTATTTGATGAAAAATAATATAGATGAATGATAATTTTTTCTAATGAATGATAAATGTTTGATGAATGATAATTGTCAGATGAAATGATAACTATCTGATTAATGATAATTGTTTTCCGACGAATGTTAAATGTTTTTCGATGAATTTAATTTTTTTCTGATG